>NC_061867.1:2353162-2508691 GCF_907164915.1 Impatiens glandulifera | reverse complement strand
GGAAGATTTTTAGGGTGGTTATTCCTTCCAATGACCGGTATATCTATTCTTCTTTACTTCCATATTCAACCGCAGACAATTTGACTCAAACTCGTTCTAATAAAGTCGAGATATTTCGAATTTTTTGTTGACACAGACAAAGTCAGGAAAACCTCTAAAATTTTTTCAATATAATAGTGCCGAATCTTTTTAGAAAGAATATCTAAGCGAGCTTTGCGCTACAAAAAAAAATTGATAGAAAAATAGATTTTTGAGAGATTAGAACTCATGACCAATTAAAAATACTAAATTTTTATCATAAACCACTAGGTTAGATAATTTTATACTTTAAAACTCTAGTAATATCTTCTTTATTTTATTAGATGAATTGCCTTGAAAAATGGGTTGGCATAGTATATATATATATCAATCTTTTATGTTTGGAAAGTAATCTGTTTTTTTAAGAATATTAGTTTAAATATTATAAGTATACCTACCATTATAAAAATTTAACATATCAAAAGTTAGATTAAAAAAAAAACTTACATGAAAAAAGTTTGCCATCTCTAAAATTAGTGCAAGTAATCAAATAAAAAATAAAAGAATTTGAGTTAAATAAAGTCTTAATTTATATTAATATCATATTTTATTTTATTAAATACATTAGTCAAGATGAATAGTTGGGTGCGAAACAAAACCGATCATACACGTCCAAACAGAAAAACTTAAAGTAATTAGTCACCAAAACTAATTAAATAATGTTCAATATTGGGAATCTACTATTCGGCCAAGGAATGAATTTTACATGATCCTCTTAAGTGCGTTCTGAATTAATGGATCGATGATGCCAAAAAGAAAGTGGTGAGAAACAGTCTGTACTAGTCCATACAAATATTATTGCTTACCAAATTAGTATATTTTACAACTTTTTTTAAATAATAACAATTAAATCCTATGTTTGATTCCTTCAAAAACATTTTTTTTTTCATTTTCTTTGCCTCAAATCATGTTTTTCTAAATTTTTCAAAGCTCACAAAAAGTCTAGTTTCTTTCTCGATGGTCTTTAACAATTTCTCAATCCATTAAAAGTGGCCCTCAATCCATTAAAAGTGGCCCTAGATATATTAAGGTTCAAATCTATTTTTCCAAATTTTGTGTTCCACTTTGTATCACATTCACAAAATATATTGATTTTTTTTTTTTTTACTTTTAACTCATTTTATAAAATGATCAATTTCTGTGTGAAGGTGGTACAAAACGAAACACAAAACATAGTAAATTGAAATATGGGTATGTTGCATCAATTTAGTATCGTTCATAATTTTGAAGGCTCCTTTTCATTTATCTTTACATGATTTTTATAATTTCTTATTATAATTTTAACTATATAGGTAAATGATTAGATATCACTTATAAACAAATTTTGGCATTGTTTATCGATCCATACATAATAATGATTTTTACATCACTCATAATATTTAATAATTTGTTTGTTCAATTTGCTTAGTTTCATCCTCCATCGTTACTGAGTTTAAACAATTTTTTATTATTTGAAATCACTTTTACAAAAATTATAAAATTGTTGAGTTTTTTTTGTTACAATTTTAATTTATACAAATAATTTATACTATTTAGCATCTAATTTTTCATTTAGTTATTTGAATTGTGCAAATGTTATTTTGTATATTTGTAATTTTTTTTTATATAATTCTTTAATTGAGGTATTTTTTTATAAATATTTATTAAACTAAAATATATTTAACAAAGAGGGAATATATCTTGGAGAAGGAATTCGAAGAATATATAAGGTTAATTGAGTGAAAAATATCTAGTAACCTAGCTAAAGAGAAAAAAATTAACAAAGATTATTTTATACCTACACCGCCCTTTAAAAAATTATAAAAAAAAAGTGTGTTTTTTATATATATATAGATTATTGTTTTGGAGAGTTAATATCTCTAAACATTTGAAGGACAATACAAACTTTAAAAATAAATAGTAATAATAAATAAAGATATCTTAAATATTTTTTATTCATATACAATTCATTTATATTTACTTTTGTTTTCGAATTTGAAAACCCAAAAAAATATTTTTTATATTTGGCAATCGATTTATTATATAGACCGCCATAGCAAAACCATCGTCCCAAAATGATGAGGGCATATAGGCATGAGCGAGAAGCGTTAAACCAATTTCAGTAATGTGACGGTGTTTGTGTTTCTCTTTCCCATTTTGTTTATGCGTGTGAGGACAAGATCGTCGATGAATAATTCCTTGTGAATCACAAAATCTTGAGAGTTGCCAATGGACCCGGATGAAGACTCAAACCTATGACCATAAATGCATGAGTTTGTGCTTTACAAGTCTCTACAAAAACCCATAAATGTTGGTTATTAAATACTAACTTCTGTCACTTGAGGTACGGTTAAATTATTATTATTATTATTATTATTTTAAAATGGTCAATTTATTAAAAATGATAAAATTCATAAAACTTGATATGAAAAAAAATATATATATAATACAACCAAAATATCTAATAGGCTATTGAGCTTGTATGCCTTCAAGAAAAACAATTAACTCTCCAGTTGATTCCATCGATTTTCCGAAACGAATCTAAAAAAACGTAATAATAACATTATAAATTATAAACATCAGACGTCTACGATCATTGAAGTTTTGACGATTTCTCTCAAACCAGATAGTCCACCAAAATATAATTGGAATGATAACCCAAATATGTAGTATGTAATATCAAACGCATCAATTCAAATTTTTTAGCAACTTTCTAAAGACTCGGACATCACCCAATAAATTTCAGTAATACTGTACAAAAGACTTCAGATACTAGTCATCTATTGACAATGCAAAATAAGTGGGTTGTCAATTCAACCTCCTCGTGACATATAAGACTTACCAAACATATTAACTAGTCATAAAGAAACGAGATTTTGAATGTAATATTTGACTCTCAAAACATTTTCCAACAAAAATAATATGGATAATCTTAACAAACAAATTAAGCAATGTCTCACCTAAAAACTATTCATATTGTATTAAAACGAGGATATTTACTTGTTTAAAAATATCCTATACTTCTATTATTCAACAACGCGGAACATTAATCATTGATGGCCGACAAATATATAGGTTCACTTTGACTAAAAGTGAAGATAAACATTAATTAAGGACCGTGACTTATGTGTGTTTATGTTCCACCACACTACATATGATATGACCATGGAATTCTTCTCTCCTAATTCTAATCAATCCTCTGTTTCAATCACAAACCTAAATTAACTTAATGGTCTCCTTCTCCTTCTCCATTAATTCTCTCCTTCTAGTTACATCATCCCTTCTTTCCCCATCTTTCATCGATTCAGCCACTTTCACGATCACCAATAACTGCTCCTTCCCCGTTTGGGCTGCTGCCATACCCGGCGGTGGCCGGCAACTCAACCAATCCCAAACATGGACCTTAAACATGCCATTAAAAACAACAGGCCGAATCTGGGCCAGGACTGGCTGCGAATTCAACGAGTCCGGTCATGGTAGTTGCCAAACAGGGGATTGCAATGGGCTCCTAGAGTGTCAAACCTACGGCTCACCTCCCAACACTTTGGCCGAGTATGCATTGAATCAGTTCAATAACTTGGACTTCTTTGACATGTCTCTTGTCGACGGGTTCAACTTGCCGATGCAATTCAGTCCCACCTCAAACGGGTGCACCTCAGACATTCGGTGCACCGATGATATCATCGGGCAATGTCCAAACCAATTACAGGCTCTAGGAGGATGCAATAACCCATGTACCGTATTCAAGACTGACCAGTATTGTTGCAATTCTAGTAGATGTGAACCTACCAGTTTTTCAAGATTCTTCAAGGATAGATGCCCGGATGCTTATAGTTACCCGAAAGACGATCAAACAAGCACTTTCACTTGCCCGGGAGGAACTGACTACAAGGTTGTTTTCTGCCCAGGTTCGGAATCAATAAAAACAAGAACAATGTGCCCACGTAATTCCACTATAAGTATTCCTCCTTCGGCTAAAATAACAGTTGTTGCCCCTGCATTCAAGAGTTGCAACAAACAGTTTTATGTTTCCTTGTCAAAACAATAACAATTTATGATTTTATGTTAATGAATTTTATTAACTATTTGTTTAATTTCATATGCTTAATTAATTACATGATGATATTGGGAACTCGAGAAGAACAGAGAGGGGTCTTGATCCGGTCAAAACTTATCTGTTGTGAAGTGGGTTTGGTCTTGCTGGAATGTTTGGTTTTGAAGCTCCATAGATTAGGTCTGCTTTTGTTGTTGATGGAATCAAACTATGAAGATCAAATTGGGTTTTTACCATTTGCTCCGATGATGATGGTTTTGGGATTGGCCGACAGTTGGAATCTTGATTCATGAGACTAAGAGATATGAGCAGAATGAAAACAACAGGGAAATTGTGATTCACCATTGAGGATTTGGGAATGGGAATATATTGGAAGATTAGATGCAGTTTCTTCTTCAATAGATATTGAAAAGTCACATATTACAATGTCACAAGATTGGGAAAACAAATAGTAAAATACTTAATTTTGATTAAGAAAATGTTTTTTTTTTAAAACAAAACATTTTCCCAAGAGAACAAAACAAAATGATATTGATTACAAGTTTAGCGTGGAAAATCTTTACAAAATTGAGAATAAAACCACGTAACAATCCACTATCTTTAACAATGTTACAATTAGGGTCTCTAGATATAACCAAACTAGAGTCTAATTAAGTGTATCAAAATCACACAACTATTTTGACAAATAACAAAAAAAAAAAAAAAAAAAGATTAACCAACCATACAAATTATGCATTTATGATTGTTCTTACTTTCTTAGACAGACATAAAAACCTCAAAAGATTAGATATTCACCGTTCATAACATAACACCAGAAATAACTAACATGTTGTCAAAGTTTGAAGTCGATCAAGCAATGCAAACTTCGACAAATATAATTATTTTTCAACTACTACCCCAAGCCCCTAAATATGTTTTTTTTTTCTCTTCTCTCTCTTGTTGTTCATAAAATCCACTGAAGAACCTAGATTAAATAATTTTCCTTTATAACACGGACTTAAATAAAACCCATACCAAATTCAGTTTCTTTAACTATGGGAACAAAATTTAACAAACTAACCGACCGACTAGTTGGAGGGCAATGTCAACCCGTTAACCAAGCGACATAATTCAAACTTATTTCGTGACAATATTTTTGTCATCATATCTGATCTATTATCATATTTTCTTTGGAAAATATATTTTTACAACCAACTAAGTCTTATATCTAGGTTGTGAAGTATGTTCATCTTAATTCAACCGATAAAACCATCGATTTTTAAAGATTTTTTGTCTTCAGACAACTTCGTTAGCTCAAAAGTGTTATTCACTCGAAGATACTACATCTCATCCTCCATGACATCCATCAATTCTTTTTTATTTCACTTTTCAATGTTTTTGAAAACTTTTAAGTTCTCCACCATTAATGAAAAATACATACTCATTTGATGAATATCTAACTAAATAACGTCTCTCAAGTAGACCGTCTTGGTTTATTAAAAGACATGGATTTCTCAACATTTTCATTCCCTTGCTCATTTTCATATCCAACATTATGTTCACTAATAGAGTCAACATCAATAAAATTATTAGTATTTAAATGATTAACAACATGTACCTTGATTTTCAGTTTAATCGTTGTTGGTACCTAACGAGTTAGGAGCAACTGAAATTGGATTTATTTCAACCATCTCCTCATTTACTTGAGTGTGAACAACAACCTCTACCCAATTGATATCTTCAATAGTATAATCCTCAAAAATACAGCATCGCGATTACGAATAAGTTTCTTATTAATCGGATCAAAGAACCGATATTCAAACTCATCTAGTCAATAACTGACAAACACACATTTATTGGTCTTATTTTCCAACTTTGACCTCTCATCTTTAGGAACATGCATGTAAACATACATCCAAATACTCAAAAATGATCATAAGTGATATTTTTACCGCTCCAAACATAGTTCGATAAATCAAAGTTCAAAAGAACACATGGTGAGAGATTTAACACATGTATCACTGTACTCAATGCTTCACCCTAAAAGTATCTTGATAACTTTGTTTGTGAAAGCACACATCTCACCATTTTCACTAGTGTCCTATTCATTTTTTCAGTCAACCCATTTAACTGCGGTGTTTTCAGAGACAATTTTTGGTGACGAATTCTTTGTTGTCGATAATACTCATCAAAAAGCTCTCCCTCGTTGTCCGTTTGAATACACTTCACCTTTTTTCCAGCCTCCCTCTCAACTAAGGCTTGAACCACTTTGAATGTGTCTAACACTTGATCTTTCGTCTTCAATTTATAAGTCCAAACCTTTCAAAAATAGTCATCAATGAAGGTTACAAAGTAGTACGCACCATTAAGTGATCTTGTCTTCATTGACCCACATATATCAGAATGTACCAAGTCTAGTAATTCTGACTTTTTTTGATTCAGATGATTTAAATAACACTCGTCTTTGTTTTCTAGCCAAATAATATGGACATCTCTTTAAATGCACATTTGAAACCCCACATAACACATTTTTCTTAGCCAAAATAGTTAAGTCTTTCTTGTTAATATGAGTCAAACGTTTGTGCCACAACTCAGAAGAAGAATAAGTTTTACAAGTGTTAATGTAACATTTATATATATTCTAGAATGAACATTATAAAAATTCGAAAATCTTTTACCTTTAACAACAATCATTGATCTTTTTTTAAACTTTCATTCACCACTAGAAAAAGAATTACAGAAGCCTTATTATCTAATCTTCCAACCGATAAAAGATTGAAGCAAATATCAGGAATATGCTTAACCTCCTTTAGAAAAAAAAGAGTAGTGTAATTGGTCATCTCAACACAAACATTACCAATTTCAATCATTTTGGCTTTTTCAATATTGCACATACGAGCAATACCAAAACCACCAGCCTCATATTTTGAAAAAAAAATCTCGTTGTGATGTAACATTAGTAGAAGCACAATTGTCCACAATCCAATCAATCTCATCACAAGATATATTAACATTTTCAACATCATTATAACAAACAATAAAAAAATCATCAACAATGGCAACATCATCATGATTTTTATTGATAGATCCGCCTCTATCTATATTGAAAAAAATGTGGCCACAAAAGGTTAAACACATAGCCCGTAAACACATTTAATCATTTAACTAGACGCAGAATTTTCCGGCTAACGAGCTCGAACTCAGGACCTCTCAAGGAAGCTGGGGATATCCAACTTTTGTTGTCTCTAAGTTAGAAAAAGGGATAAAAATGTGACCACAAGAGAGTTAAGCATATGGCTCGCAAACACTTAACTATTTAACTAGACACAAAACTTGTCGCTTGACGGGCTCAAACCCAGAACCTTTTATGGAGGTTGGAATATCCACATTTAGTTGCCACTCAGTTATAAGCTAAGTTATAAGAGTATATATATATTGATATAAGTAACAAAGAGGGAAATCTATCTCGGAGGAGGAAGAGTAAGATTATATAAGGTTAGTTGTGTGAGAAATACCAGTATTCATAGAGATAAAAAAAATTATATATCTTCACGGGTCAACTTAATAAATTATTAATCGTCTGTTTTTTTATATTAGGGGAGATCCTCTTCTCCCAATTTATACATGTTCCACATGCTCCCTCTCACGTGTAGGGGGCAAAACTATCCTTTAAAAAAAAAAAAATTCCTGTGAGAGAAAAAATAAGAACAGGTATAATTTGAGAGCAAATGATCTCATGTGTTTTTATATACGCATTAATTAAAAGTAGAGAAAATATTATTTTTTTTGCATGCATGCCCTGTTTGTTTTGACCTGGATGTGGAGCTGAGATTGACCTTAATTTTTAATTTTTATTTATTTAAAAATTATATTTTTTATAATATTTTATTGGGGTGTAGATTTTAAGTGAAATCATGTTTGGAATATTTTTTTATAATATTTTTTATTTGTATATATTTTTTAATTATGTATATATTAATTTCATACATTTTCATCGGATAGAGAACCGCTAGCGATCGAGAGATGATGAAGTTATTCTTCAAGTGGGAGATTGTTGATTTATGGAGGCTACATTTATAATAAACTCTATAATATTTAATTAGAGTTTATTGGTTTTGTATTTGGGTTTGAGTTTGAACCTGACAAAGAGTTATTTATGTTTTATTACTTGAATGTTACTTTTTAAATATGTTATTATTAATAGTTTACATTAGACATAATTTTAGAGGGATAAAATTTAAGATAAAATTTTTGTATTTCTTCTTCTTCGTGATAGTAAAATTTGGTATCGGTTGAAGTGAACGTAACTCATTTGATTTAAATCACTATAAATCCGTGTCTTTTTTTTTCTTTTTCTTTACAAATAGTTTAAGATTGGATTTGGGGAAATCCTAACAATTTTATAAATGATTGCATATTCTTAATTACTTGATGATACTGTAACTAGAACTAGAAGAATAGAGAGGGGTCTTGATCCGGTCAAAACTTATCTGAATCTTTCGTTTTGAAGCTCCATAGATTAGGTCTGCTTTTGTTGTTGATGGAATCAAACTATGAAGATCAAATTGGGTTTTTACCATTTGCTCCGATGATGACGATGGTTTTGGGATTGGCCGACAGTTGGAATCTTGATTCATGAGACTAAGAGACATGAGCAGAATGAAAATGACAGGGAAATTGTGAATCACCATTGACGATTTGGGAATGGGAATATATTGGAAGATCATATATTGAAAAAGTTATTTACAATATATTAACTTTATACACTAAATAGAAAATAATAAATAAAATTACAATGCACAATCAATGACAATATTGAAAAAAACAGATAGTAAATACTCAATTTATGACAAGATTGAAAAAACAATCTTTTGATCTTCTTTTGTTGTAATAATAGGTTGTTTAACATCAAGAAGCTGTATTAAGAGTTTCGTGCACATAAATTTCTAACAAACTTTAGTAAGAAAACCAGTTTTTTATAATTTAAAATAAGTGTAAAACATTTTTACAACTTCACTAAGCTAAACTAGGGTATAATGAAAATGACCATTAATTAATAGAATCGAATTGCCTCAAATTGGTTCGAGTTAGTTGGTTGAGTGTTAATGTAACACCAATAAATCAAGTTTGAAATTGTTTTTAGAGTTAATAATAAATAAAGATTAACAAACATCTTAAATATATTTTATTCAAATACAATTCATTTATATTATTTTTTTTAAACTTTATTATTGCTCTTATGTTTGTTTATTTATTTTTTAAAACTATTTTTGTATAATTATTTTAAAATTTTGGTAAAACCCATCATTTATTTATTTTTAAAATGATCGAACTCATTATCCACAACGACATTCATTTAAGCTATCACTTAGTTAAGAGACTTCACAAAAACTCAAAAAAAAAAAAAAAAAATTCTCACTTCAAAAATTTTAATGCTTCAAAATTTTGATACATATTATATATAACCAATATTTTTGCTAAAATAATAAAATTAATGAACAAATTTTCAACTAATCAAATGTATCGCTGAATCCACTATTTCCAAATTTGAATATAGAAGTTACCATAAATAAATAACAATTAGGAGTGTTCAATATTTTGTATGAACTGAAAATTCAATCGAATTATAACTCACCAAATTCGAATTTTAATTTATTTCCAGTTTTCGAATCGAGTTTTAAACTCATTTGAATTCAAATAAGATTTTTGATTTAATTTTTGAGTTAGTGTTTCAACTTGAAAACTAAACTGAAAATCTAATTTATTTTAATTATATATTATATAATTTATTAGAAATAATTAAATATTTTTATTATATATTAAATTAGTTAAACTACTATCTTCTTAAATTATGGTTAAATGTTTTTGTGTAAAACGAATATTCGACCAATTCAAATTTATCGAATTCAAAATAGTATACAAAATAAGAAAATTGAATAACTCAAAAACCGAACTAAAGGCCCCATAATAATAATAATAATAATAATAATAATAATAATAATAATAATAATAATAAAAACGCGGAACCTTAATGAATGTTGGGAGACAAACATATAAGTTGACTTAGACTATAGTCTATCAGCGAAGACCGAACATTAATCCAGCACCTTGACTCTGTCTTTCATGGTCTACCACACCACACATGAACATGGAATTCCTATCTCCTATTTCTATGTAAATCCTCTGCTTTCAATCCCAAACCTAAAACTAACAATGGTATCCATCTCCTTTCCCATTATTTCTCTCCTTCTAATTACATCCCTTCTTTCCCCAGCTTTCATCGATCATGTTCATAAACGCGTGTTATTATAGTCTAATTACCTAAAAACATTCACAATCACCAATAACTGCTCCTTCACCGTTTGGGCTGCAGCCATACCAGGCGGAGGCCAACAACTCAACCAAGGCCAAACATGGTTCATAAACGCGTCTTCAGGAACAATGGGACGTATCTGGGCTAGGACTGGCTGTAAATTCAACGAATACGGTCAAGGAAGTTGTCAAACAGGGGACTGCAACGGGCAACTCAAGTGTCAAACCTACGGCTCACCTCCCAACACTTTGGCCGAGTATACATTGAGCCAAAACAACTACTCGGACTTCTTTGACATGTCTCTTGTCGAGGGTTTCAACGTGCCTATGCAATTCAGTTCCATCTCAAACTTATGCACCAGGGACATTAGCTGTGTTAGTGACATCATCGGGCAGTGCCCGATCGCCCTACAAGCACCAGGCGGATGCAATAACCCGTGTGAAGTATTCAAGACCGACCAATATTGTTGCACTAGTTCAAATAGTAGCTGTGAACCAACCAAACTTTCGGGATTCTTTAAGAATAGATGCCCGGATGCTTATAGTTACCCGAAACACGACCAAACAAGTACTTTCACTTGCCCGGCTGGAACTAACTACACGGTTGTTTTCTGCCCAGAACCGATTTTAACAAAAACAATAGCAAGTAGCATGACAGAATGCCTACGTAATTCTACTATAACTATTCCTCTGGCTAAAATAACAGTTGTTGCCCCTGCTTCAAGAGTTGCAACAAGCAGTTTTATGTTTCTTTGTCAAAACAATAACAATTTATGTTAATGAATTTTATTAAATGTTTTGTTTGATTGCATATTCTTAATTACATGATGATATTGGGAAGTATAGAGATTAGAGAAGAAGAACAGAGAAGGGTCTTGATCCGGTCAAAACTTATCTGTTGTGAAGTGGGTTTGGTCCGGCTGGAATGTTTTGTTTTGATGCTCCATAGATTGGGTCAGCTTTTGTTGTTGATGGAATCAAACTATGAAAATCAAATTGGGTTTTTAGTTTTTACCATTTGCTCCGATGATGATGGTTTTGGGATTGGCCGACAGTCGGAATCTTGATTCATGAGACTAAAGAGACATGGGCAGAATGAAAATGACAGGAAAATTGTGATTCACCATTGGGGATTTGGGAATTTGGGAATATATTGGAAGATCAGATGCAGCTTCTTCTTCTTCTTCAATGGATCGATCTGGTTTAGAACCAGGGCAGCTGGTGCTGATTTTTGAATTGGTATACCGGAGATGGTCGGGTTTGATTTCCAAGAAGTTCAAATGGTGGGTGGTGGATCTCTTTCTCTTTCTCTCTGTTCTTGAATTGTTCAAGCTTGTTTTGTAATGGAAAGATCCAACCTTTATCATTTGGCATCAAATGGTTTATCTGTTGTTCATATATAATAATGGCCAAATTAGCCGGCCATGCGGGCATGGTTTGTTGATGCTGAAATTGCGGAAATGTCCATCAAATATGAAACAAATTACTAATCTTGTTTTATTTTTTTGAAAACTCTACAAAATAAATATAAGGGTATTATAGTCATTTCTTATCAAACAAGATCTCGTCATATCAGTGAAAAAAAATGAAAAAATAAGATAGTTTTTTTTTTTTTTTATAATTTAGTCTAAACAAACAAGCCCTTATTCTAGAAATTTGGGCATGTTTGGAGTCATTTTCTTCTTTTAGTTTTACAAATGCTTTATTTTATTTCAAACTTTAAAGGTACTTTCCTTTGGTCAAACAAGCCACAATTTGACAAATTGAATTTTGAGTTCCAACTCTTTGTGACACACACTTGCAACACACTTGAGGTTTGACTTTTTATCTATGAAAAATTTGTTGTTTTTTATTTCTCAATAATTTGATTTGTTTTCTTAAATTCTCACAAATAAACTATTAAACCTATAATAGAAATAGTTATAACCAAATTAATAAAAGATATTTAAAAAATAAAAGTTATATTGTACTCAGGGGCGGAGCCAAGTACAAGCCGGTCCGGGCTGTAGCCTGGGTAGCCCCAAATAGACTATATGTATTTAACCAATAACGACAGTATATTACCGTCGTTATTGGTTATTTCCCGCTAAAAGGTATTGGCGACATAACTAGCCCGGGTAAAATTTTTTAATAAAAAATTAGCCCGGATAAGTTTGAAATCCTGGCTCCACCCCTGATTGTGCTCCACCCCTGATTGTACTCCCAAGGTTTTGTTCGATATTGTGTATCTCAATATTCCCACTTAATTTTTTTTAATAGTCTTTTCTCCAAATTGGACTTGCCAATTTTCTTTTATATAGTCTTTTCTCCAACTTTTGTTAATTAGCAGAGAGTAATTTATGATTCCAAACAGTCCTAGAAATTTAAATCATATAAATACAAATTTAAATATATGTTATATTTTTAGATATAATTAATAATTTAAATTATATAAATATAAAATACAGGAAGGTTGTCAAATTTTTTTCAAATTTTTACCGACGCTTAATATGCGTTGGAAATAATGTATCACTGAATGAATGTTTTGTTGCATTGGAAGCTAATTCATTTGTGAAAGATGTCCGTCGCCAAATATACGTTTAGATAGATGAACTACTGCCTCATTTTATCAAAATTAAATATATTTTCCAAATAAAATAAAATTTATTATTAATTATGATTCATAATTTGAAATTGAACGAAACTGCAGCGCTCAGCCAAAGTGCAACTTCCAAGACTCAAGAAAACTCAAGAGTGAACTGCAATCAAAGAGAAGAAAATAGAGCTGATGAATTTTATAAAATCAGTCTTCTTCTTGCGTAGAAAGAAGGTGCATAAATTGCCCGATGATATACAAGAAAGGAGTTTTTGTCGATTGCCCGATGAGATTCTGGAAAAAATCTTTTGTCGATTGCCTATTCAGTCTCTACTCCTCGGATTAAGGTGTATATCTAAATCTTGTCTCACCCTAATCAGTAGCTCCTATTTTGTGAAATTGCATCTGAAGCAATCGATTCAATCTAAGATCAACCTTAATCTGTATATGAGTTGCATTAATCGTGCCTCGAACTTCTATCGTGTGGATTTTGATTCCCTAGAGAAGGATGATGGATATCTTCAAACTTGTGCAGCACCAGGGACATTAGCTGCGTGGGTGATATCATCGGGCAGTGCCCGATCGCTCTACAAGCACCAGGCGGATGCAATAATCCGTGTGAAGTATTCAAGACCGACCAATATTGTTGCACTAGTTCAAATAGTAGCTGTGAACCAACCAAACTTTCGGGATTCTTTAAGAATAGATGCCCGGATGCTTATAGTTACCCGAAACACGACCAAACAAGTACTTTCACTTGCCCGGCTGGAACTAACTACACGGTTGTTTTCTGTCCAGAACCGATTTTAACAAAAACAATAGCAAGTAGGTTGTTTTCTGCCCAGAACCGATTTTAACAAAAACAATAGCAAGTAGCATGACAGAATGCCTACGTAATTCTACTATAACTATTCCTCAGGCTAAAATAACAGTTGTTGCCCCCTGCATTCAAGAGTTGCAACAAGTAGTTTTATGTTTCTTTGTCAAAACAATAACAATTTATTATGTTAATGAATTTTATTAAATGTTTTGTTTGATTGCATATTCTTAATTACATGATGATATTGGGAACTAGAGAAAACTACAAGTATAGAGAAGAACAGAGAAGGGTCTTGATCCGGTCAAAACTTATCTGTTGTGAAGTGGGTTTGGTCCTGCTGGAATGTTTCGTTTTGATGCTCCATAGATTGGGTCTGCTTTTGTTGTTGATGGAATCAAACTATGAAAATCAAATTGGGTTTTTACCATTTGCTCCGATGATGATGATGATGGTTTTGGGATTGGCCGACAGTCGGAATCTTGATTCATGAGACTAAGAGATATGAGCAGAATGAAAACGACAGGGAAATTGTGATTCACCATTGGGGATTTGGGAATTTGGGAATATATTGGAAGATCAGATGCAGCTTCTTCAATGGATCGATCTGGTTTAGAACCAGGGCAGCTGGTGCTGATTTTTGAATTGGTATACCACCGGAGATGGTCGGGTTTGATTTCCAAGAAGTTCAAATGGTGGGTGGTGGATCTCTTTCTCTTTCTCTCTGTTCTTGAATTGATCAAGCTTGTTTTGTAATGGAAAAATCCAACCTTTATCATTTGACATCAAATGGTTCATCTGTTTCATATATAATGGCCAAATTAGCTAGCCGGCCATGCGGTCATGGTTTGTTGATGCTGAAATTGCGGAAATGTCCATCAAATATGAAACAAATTACTAATCTTCGTTTTATTTTTGAAAACTCTACAAAATAATAAATATAAGGGTATTATAGTCATTTCTTATCAAACAAGATCTCGTCTTATCAGTGAAAAAAATGAAAAATGATTTTTTAATTTAGTCTAAACAAACGAGCCCTTATTCTAGAACTAAACTTGCCACACACTTGAGTTCCAACTCTTTGTGACACTTGCCACACACTTGAGGTTTGACTTTTTATCTTTGAAAAATTTGCTTTTTTTTTATTTCTCGTTTTTTTAAATTCTCACAACTAAACTATTAAACCTATAACAGAAATAGTTATAACCAAATTAATAAAAGATATTTAAAAAATAAAAGTTATATTGTACTCCCAAGGTTTCGTTCGATATTGTGTATCTCAATATTCCCATTTAATTATTTTTAATAGTAATTTAAATTATATAAATATAAAATACATAAAGGTTGATAAAATTTTTTTCAAATTTTTACCGACGCTTAATATGCGTTGGAAATAATGTATCACTGAATGAATGTTTTGTTGCAGTGGAAGCTAATTCATTTGTGAAAGATGTCCGTCCCCAAATATAAGTCTGTGGTTTAGATAGATGAACTGCTGCCTCATTTTATCAAAATTAAATATATGTTTGATTAATTTTTAAGTTTTAGTCAAAGTATAAATTTTAAATCATTTTTTTACAGTTTAATTATTAATTATGTATGATTCATAATGAAACATTTTCCAAATAAAATAAAATTAATTATTAATTATGATTCATAATTTGAAATTTGAAATTGAACGATATATTGCTAACAAACTGCAGCGCTCAGCCAAAGTGCAACTTCCAAGACTCAAGAAAACTCAAGAGTGAACTGCAATCAAAGAGAAGAAAATGGAGCTGATGAATTTTATAAAATCAGTCTTCTTCTTCTTGCGTAGAAAGAAGGTGCAAAAATTATCCGATGATATACAAGAAAGGAGTTTTTGTCAATTGCCCGATGAGATTCTGGAAAAAATCTTTTGTCGATTGCCTGTTCAGTCTTTGCTCGGATTAAGGTGTATATCTAAATCTTGTCTCACCCTAATCAGTAGCCCCTATTTCGTGAAATTGCATCTGAAGCAAACGGTTAATTCCAAGATCAACCTTAATCTGTATATGAGTTGCATTAATCGTGCCTCGAACTTCTATCGTGTGGATTTTGATTCCCTAGAGAAGGATGACGGATATCTTCAACCGGTAGAGGTAAATTACAATCCCTTGAGTCATCTGAATTATAGGACCAGTATTTGGGGATCTTGTGATGGACTGACTGGTTTGCCTATCGAGTGCACTCGACTCGGACTTAACACAATTCAACATTCACGAATATGTTTCGAATGGTTTTGGTTATGATATCAACGGTTACAATCCGTTAAGGCGTCATGATAATATAACCGGTTTGGGGCGCTACAATGATGGATTGGTCTTCATGACATATACGCTGGACATCGTCGTTTTATGGAATCCGTCGTCTAGGAAGTCTATAAAACTGCCTCCCACCTCGGTTGAAATCCCAAATCATTCTTACCGTCACAAATATTCCACTTATGGAATTGGGTATGATAAAATTAGTGACGATTACAAAGTGGTGAGAATTGTGGTTGTTCTAGGTGAGCCCATCTATTACGAGGATAAAGTTTATAGTTTGAGAACAAATTTGTGGCATAAGGCAAACAAACATTCCGATCACCATCCGGATTTAGAGACATCGATAAATGCAATAGCTGGTGGAGCGATGCATTGGATGTCGGTTGGGATGGATGATAAACTTTCAATTCTTGCCTTTCATCTTGGGACTGAGACATATAGGGTAATTCAACACCCTCATGTTTGTCTAGCTTAGGAGAATGTTTAGCGTTAACTTGTCACTACTATTCGGGGATTGTGGATGTATGGTTGCTAAATGAGTACAGTGGGGAGAAAGTGTTGGTTAATTAGATGTTCGCAGCGGAATAATTTATAGATCTAATCTAAACATCTAATCATATGATCATTCATAATTGATAGAATCATGATATATATTGTTTATAGAAATATATCTTTGATGCGTGAACCGGATCGAATTTGGTAATAATGAATAGTCGAGAGCCCCACCTGTTGCTCCTCTACTTGGTCCACACGATCCCGACTAGATCTCTTTACTTTCGACTGCTAGGACGAAAAAGACAAAGGGGAAGCAATCAAAATTAAATATATTTTCGATTAATTTTTAAGTTTTAGTCAAAGTATAAATTTTAAATCATTTTTTTACAGTTTAATTATTAATTATGATTCATAATGAAACATTTTCCAAATAAAATAAAATTAATTATTAATTATGATTCATAATTTGAAATTGCACGATATATTGCTAACAAACTGCAGCGCTCAGCCAAAGTGCAACTTCCAAGTCTCAAAAAAAACTCAAGAGTGAACTGCAATCAAAGAGAAGAAAATGGAGCTGATGAATTTTATAAAATCAGTCTTCTTCTTCTTGCGTAGAAAGAAGGTGCATAAATTGCCCGATAATATACAAGAAAAGAGTTTTTGTCGATTGCCCGATGAGATTCTGGAAAAAATCTTTTGTCGATTGCCTGTTCAGTCTCTGCTCGGATTAAGGTGTATATCTAAATCTTGTCTCACCCTAATCAGTAGCCCATATTTCGTGAAATTGCATCTGAAGCAATCGGTTCAATCCAAGATTAACCTTAATCTGTATATGAGTTGCATTAATCGTGCCTTGAACTTCTATCGTGTGGATTTTGATTCCCTAGAGAAGGATGACGAATAACTTCAACCGGTAGAGGTAAATTACAATCCCTTGAGTCATCTGAATTATAGGACAAGTATTTGGGGATCTTGTGATGGACTGACTGGTTTGCCTATCGAGTGCCATGGACATTGTCCTTTTATGGAATCCCTCAACCAAAAGATTTATAGACCTGCCTTACGCACTCGACTCGGACTTAACACAATCCAACATTCACGAATATGTTTCGGATGGTTTTGGTTATGATAACAACGATTACAATCCGTTAAGGCGTCATGATAATAGAACCGGTTTGGGGCGCTACAATGATGGATTGGTCTTCATGACATATACGCTGGACATCGTCGTTTTATGGAATTCGTCATCTAGGAAGTCTATAAAACTGCCTCCCACCTCGGTTGAAATCCCAAATCATTCTTACCGTCACAAATATTCCACTTATGGAATTGGGTATGATAAAATTAGTGACGATTACAAAGTGGTGAGAGTTGTGATTGTTCTAGGTGACGCCATCTATTACGAGGTTAAAGTTTATAGTTTGAGAACAAATTTGTGGCATAAGGCAAACAAACATTCCGATCACCATCCGGATTTGGAGACATCGATAAATGCAATAGCTGGTGGAGCGATGCACTGGATGTCGGTTGGGATGGATGATAAACTTTCAATTCTTGCCTTTCATCTTGGGACTGAGACATACAGGGTAATTCAACACCCTCATGTTTGTCTAGCTTAGGAGAATGTTTAGCGTTAACTTGTCACTACTATTCGGGGATTGTGGATGTATGGTTGCTAAATGAGTATGGTGGGGAGAAAGTGTTGGTTAATTAGATGTTCGCAGCGGAATAATTTATAGATCTAATATAAACATCTAATCATATGATCATGTATAATTGATAGAATCATGATATATAGTTTATAGAAATATACCTTTGATGCGTGAACCGGATCAGATCTGGTAGTAATGAATAGTCAAGAGCCCCACGTGTTTCTCCTCTACTTCGTCCACACGAGCCCGACTAGATCTCTTTACTTTCGACTGCTAGGACGAAAAAGACAAAGGGGAAGCAATCAAAATTAAATATATTTTCGATTAATTTTTAAGTTTTAGTCAAAGTATAAATTTTAAATCATTTTTTACAGTATAATTATTAATTATGATTCATAATGAAACATTTTCCAAATAAAATAAAATTAATTATTAATTATGATTCATAATTTGAAATTGAACGATTTATTGCTAACAAACTGCAGCGCTCATCCAAAGTGCAACTTCCAAGACTCAAGAAAACTCAAGAGTGAACTGCAATCAAAGAGAAGAAAATGGAGCTGATAAATTTTATAAAATCAGTCTTCTTCTTCTTGCGTAGAAAGAAGTTCTTCTTCTTGCGTAGAAAGAAGATGCATAAATTGCCCGATGATATACAAGAAAGGAGTTCTGATGAGATTCTGGAAAAAATCTTTTGTCGATTGCTTGTTCAGTCTCTGCTCGGATTAAGGTGTATATCTAAATCTTGTCTCACCCTAATCAGTAGCCCCTATTTCGTGAAATTGTATCTGAAGCAATCGGTTCAATCCAAGATCAACCTTAATCTGTATATGAGTTGCATTAATCGTGCCTCGAACTTCTATCGTGTGGATTTTGATTCCCTAGAGAAGGATGACGGATATCTTCAACCGGTAGAGGTAAATTACAATCCCTTGAGTCATCTGAATTATAGGACCAATATTTGGGGATCTTGTGATGGACTGACTGGTTTGCATATCGAGTGACATGGACATTGTCCTTTTATGGAATTCCTCAACCAAAAGAGTTATAGACCTGCCTTACGCACACGACTCGGACTTAACACAATCCAACATTCACGAATATGTTTCGGATGGTTTTGGTTATGATAACAACGGTTACAATCCGTTAAGGCGTCATGATAATAGAACCGGTTTGGGGCGCTAAAATGATGGATTGGTCTTCATGACATATACGCTGGACATCGTCGTTTTATGGAATCCGTCGTCTAGGAAGTCTATAAAACTGCCTCCCACCTCGGTTGAAATCCCAAATCATTCTTACCGTCACAAATATTCCACTTATGGAATTGGGTATGATAAATTTAGTGACGATTACAAAGTGGTGAGAGTTGTGGTTGTTCTAGGTGAAGCCATCTATTACGAGGTTAAAGTTTATAGTTTGAGAACAAATATTTGGCATAAGGCAAACAAACATTCCGATCACCATCCAGACTTAGAGACATCGATAAATGCAATAGCTGGTGGAGCGATGCACTGGATGTCGGTTGGGATGGATAATAAACTTTCAATTCTTGCCTTTCATCTTGGGACTAAGACATACAGAGTAATTCAACACCCTCATGTTTTTCTAGCTTAGGAGAATGTTTAGCGTTAACTTGTCACTACTATTTGGGGATTGTGGATGTATGGTTGCTAAATGAGTACGGTGGGGAGAAAATGTTGGTTAATTAGATGTTCGCAGCGGAATAATTTATAGATCTAATCTAAACATCTAATCATATGATCATGCATAATTGATAGAATCATGATATATAATTTATAGAAATATACCTTTGATGCGTGAACCGGATCGAATTTGGTAGTAATGAATAGTCGAGAGCCCCACGTGTTGCTCCTCTACTTGGTCCACACGAGCCCGACTAGATCTCTTTACTTTCGACTGCTAGGACGAAAAAGACAAAGGGGAAGCAATCAAAATTAAATATATTTTCGATTAATTTTTAAGTTTTAGTCAAAGTATAAATTTTAAATCATTTTTTTACAGTTTAATTATTAATTATGATTCATAATGAAAAATTTTCCAAATAAAATAAAATAAATTATTAATTATGATTCATAATTTGAAATTGAACGATATATTGCTAACAAACTGCAGCGCTCAGCCAAAGTGCAACTTCCAAGACTCAAAAAAACTCAAGAGTGAACTGCAATCACAGAGAAAAAAATGGAGCTGAGGAATTTTATAAAATCAGTCTTCTTCTTCTTCTTGCGTAGAAAGAAGGTGCATAAATTGCCCGATGATATACAAGAAAGGAGTTTTTGCCGATTGCCCGATGAGATTCTGGAAAAAATCTTTTGTCGATTGCCTGTTCAGTCTCTGCTCGGATTAAGGTGTATATCTAAATCTTGTCTCACCCTAATCAGTAGCCCCTATTTCGTGAAATTGCATCTGAAGCAATCGGTTCAATCCAAGATCAACCTTAATCTGTATATGAGTTACATTAATAGTGCCTCGAACTTCTATCGTGTGGATTTTGATTCCCTAGAGAAGGATGACGGATATCTTCAACCGGTAGAGGTAAATTACAATCCCTTGAGTCATTTGAATTATAGGACCAATATTTGGGGATCTTGTGATGGACTGACTGGTTTACCTATCGAGTGCCATGGATATTGTCCTTTTATGGAATTCCTCAACCAAAAGAGTTATAGACCTGCCTTACGCACTCGACTCGGACTTAACACAATCCAACATTCACGAATATGTTTCGGATGGTTTTGGTTATGATAACAACGGTTACAATCCGTTAAGGCGTCATGATAATAGAACCGGTTTGGGGCGCTACAATGATGGATTGGTCTTCATGACATATACGCTGGACATCGTCGTTTTATGGAATCCGTCGTCTAGGAAGTCTATAAAACTGCCTCCCACCTCGGTTGAAATCCCAAATCATTCTTACCGTCACAAATATTCCACTTATGGAATTGGGTATGATAAATTTAGTGACGATTACAAAGTGGTGAGAGTTGTGGTTGTTCTAGGTGAAGCCATCTATTACGAGGTTAAAGTTTATAATTTGAGAACAAATATTTGGCATAAGGCAAACAAACATTCTGATCACCATCCAGATTTGGAGACATCGATAAATGCAATAGCTGGTGGAGCGATGCACTGGATGTCGGTTGGGATGGATGATAAACTTTCAATTCTTGCCTTTCATCTTGGGACTGAGACATACAGGGTAATTCAACACCCTCATGTTTGTCTAGCTTAGGAGAATGTTTAGCGTTAACTTGTCACTACTATTCGGGGATTGTGGATGTATGGTTGCTAAATGAGTACGGTGGGAAGAAAGTGTTGGTTAATTAGATGTTCGCAGCGGAATAATTTATAGATCTAATCTAAACATCTAATAATATGATAATGCATAATTGATAGAATCATGATATATAGTTTATAGAAATATACCTTTGATGCGTGAACCGGATCGAATTTGGTAGTAATGAATAGTCGAGAGCCCCACGTGTTGCTCCTCTACTTGGTCCACACGAGCCCGACTAGATCTCTTTACTTTCGACTGCTAGGACGAAAAAGACAAAGGGGAAGCAATCAAAATTAAATATATTTTCGATTAATTTTTAAGTTTTAGTTAAAGTATAAATTTTAAATCATTTTTTTACAGTTTAATTATTAATTATGATTCATAATGAAACATTTTCCAAATAAAATAAAATAAATTATTAATTATGATTCATAATTTGAAATTGAACGATATATTGCTAACAAACTGCAGCGCTCAGCCAAAGTGCAACTTCCAAGACTCAAGAAAACTCAAGAGTGAACTGCAATCAAAGAGAAGAAAATGGAGCTGATGAATTTTATAAAATCAGTCTTCTTCTTTTTCTTGCGTAGAAAGAAGTTCTTCTTCTTGCGTAGAAAGAAGTTCTTCTTCTTGCGTAGAAAGAAGGTGCATAAATTGCCCGATGATATACAAGAAAGGAGTTCCGATGAGATTTTGGAAAAAATCTTTTGTCGATTGCCTATTCAGTCTCTGCTCGGATTAAGGTGTATATCTAAATCTTGTCTCGCCCTAATCAGTAGCCCCTATTTCGTGAAATTGCATCTTAAGCAATCGGTTCAATCCAAGATTAACCTTAATATGTATATGAGTTGCATTAATCGTGCCTCGAACTTCTATCGTGTGGATTTTGATTCCCTAGAGAAGGATGACGGATATCTTCAACCGGTAGAGGTAAATTACAATCCCTTGAGTAATCTGAATTATAGGACCAGTATTTGGGGATCTTGTGATGGACTGACTGGTTTGCCTATCGAGTGCCATGGACATTGTCCTTTTATGGAATTCCTCAACCAAAAGATTTATAGACCTGCCTTACGCACTCGACTCGGACTTAACACAATCCAACATTCACGAATATGTTTCGGATGGTTTTGGTTATGATAACAACGGTTACAATCCGTTAAGGCGTCATGATAATAGAACCGGTTTGGGGCGCTACAATGATGGATTGGTCTTCATGACATATACGCTAGACATCGTCGTTTTATGGAATCCGTCATCTAGGAAGTCTATAAAACTGCCTCCCACCTCGGTTGAAATCCCAAATCATTCTTACCGTCACAAATATTCCACTTATGGAATTGGATATGATAAAATTAGTGACGATTACAAAGTGGTGAGAGTTGTGGTTGTTCTAGGTGACGTCATCTATTACGAGCTTAAAGTTTATAGTTTGTGAACAAATTTGTGGCATAAGGCAAACAAACATTCCGATCACCATCCGGATTTGGAGACATCGATAAATGCAATAGTTGGTGGAGCGATGCACTGGATGTCGGTTGGGATGAATGATAAACTTTCAATTCTTGCCTTTCATCTTGGGACTGAGACATACAGGGTAATTCAACACCCTCATGTTTGTCTAGCTTAGGAGAATGTTTAGCGTTAACTTGTCACTACTATTCGGGGATTGTGGATGTATGGTTGCTAAATGAGTACGGTGGGGAGAAAGTGGTTGTTAATTAGATGTTCGCAGTGGAATAATTTATAGATCTAATCTAAATATCTAATCATATGATCATGCATAATTGATAGAATCATGATATATAGTTTATAGAAATATACCTTTGATGCGTGAACCGGATCAGATCTAGTAGTAATGAATAGTCGAGAGCCCCACGTGTTGCTCCTCTACTTGGTCCACACGAGCCCGACTAGATCTCTTTACTTTCGACTGCTAGGACGAAAAAGACAAAGGGGAAGCAATCCAATTGCTAGATTAAAAGATGATTTCTTCCTCTTGGAGTTCTCACCGTAATATAGCAAAAGTCGTTTTTAAAAGAGGAACAATTCTCTTTCTATTCGTTTCCGTTTTTTGCAAACAAGTGAATTCTTTTGTATTAAATAAAATTCCATAATTAACCATTAATTATATATTATTTTATTTCACAATCTTAACTCCATAATTAACCATTAATTATATATTATTTTATTTCACAATCTTAACTCCATAATTAACCATTAATTATATATTATTTTATTTTACAAATAAATAATATTTCTTATTATTAATAATATCTAATATGTATTAATTATATATTATTTTATTTCATAAATAAATAATATTTCTTATTATTAATAATATCTAATATGTATTAATTATATATTATTTTATTTCACAAATAAATAATATTTCTTATTATTAATAATATTTAATATGTATTAATAATTAATCATCTTTCTCGTTTATCTAGTCGGTCAACTCTAAGTGTGTGACCTCATAGGACCCGATTATAATAGTTATAGGTTTAACCCCATTAATCGTAGTTAGCTTCTAGCAAATCACTACGACTCCTAAAATAATCGGATTAAATTATATCTGTTAATTTGTCCTATCCAAGTTTAGTTATTGTAATTAAATTAAAGGACACAATTCCTTCAATCTCCCACTTGTCCTTAAACAAGTGTGCAATATAAGATACATTTGTCTCTTAATGTCTTTATTTGATGATATGGTAACATTCATACCTTTCTATCAAATATGTTTCTTGAACTCTGAGTTTGAACTGTCAATTAAACGGATGATTCATATTAACCCATCTGAGCATGGCCATGCATTTTCAGTTCTTGCTCTCAAGTGGTCGAGACACCATTCATGTTCAATGTATCACAGTATACATGAAGTAGGAGGACTTCTCCATTCTTGTATGACTATGGCTCCCACTCAATTTTTAGCAATCCCAACTACTGCCTTTATAACTCCCTTTTTACGGAAAGCGTTTAACAGTGTCAAAGAAATACCAATCATCAAGTGAGGCCACAACATACTCATGTCTTAGGAATCTACTAAACATGGTTTAACTTAAAACTCTACAATCTTTTTTGGAGAGTCTTAAGGTGGGTCAGTCTTACATGTATCATCCATACACATATATGTAATTGACTAGACATCTCCATGTCCTTATAGCCCATGAAACCTGATGCTATCAGTCAGCTTACAATATAGTAACTTATAAAATCATCTATGTCCATTTGATAATTTCAAACTATAGACTTTTAATAATTCAAAACTTCATTTCACTTAATGGGGTTTCATTCACCAGAACATTTAAGGTGATCCCATTTGTTAATAATGAATTATTTGGACATATTATTCAATGTCGATAAAAACAATATAAATAAGGATGAAATATCATATATCATAAAATCATCAAGTCAAACATAAAACTAGTGTCTAACACTCATAAATACATAATGTAATACAAAAGCAAACTCAAAACCATTCTCCAATGTGCTTGAGACCCTTAGCCCTAGTGTGACTCTCATGCTTGGGCCTAGGCATAGGTTTGGTTAATGGATTTGCAATGTTGTCATCAGTATGAACCTTACACATCCTAATATCACCCATAGTGATGATGTGTCGAATAAGGTGATACTTTCTCATAACGTGTCTGGATTTGGAGCTCGAACTCGGTTCCTTTGCCTGAGCTATGGCACCATTGTTGTCACAATAGATGTCGATAGACATTGAAATGCTAGGAACAACACTGAGTTCATCTAGGAACTTCCTTATCCAAACGGCCTCCTTTGCTACTTCACTAGCAGCAATGTACTCAGCCTCTGTTGTAGAATCTGCTATAGTACCTTGCTTGGAGCTCTTCCAGCTCACAGCTCCTCCGTTAAGGATAAAGACATAACCCGATTGAGACTCAAAGCCATCTCGGTCAGTCTAAAAGCTTGCATCAGTATAGCCTTGTACGATCAATTTTTCATCTCCCCCATATACTAAGAAATCATCATTTGTTCTTCTTAAGTACTTCAGGATATTCTTAGTTGCACTCTAGTGTGCTTCTCCAGGACTTGATTGGTATCTGCTACACATGCTCAAAGCATATGTAACATCTGGATGTGTACATACTATGGCATACATGATAGATCCTATAGCAGAAACATATGAGATCTTGTTCATCTTCTCAAGCTCAGCAAGTGTTTTAGGACACTGCGTCTTGCTAAAATATACACCTTGTTGAATGGGTAAAAATCCCTTCTTGGAATCTTGCATCTTGAATCTATTAAGAATCTTATCAATATAAGTTCTTTGACTTAATCCAAGAAGCCTCTTAGATCTATCTTAATTCCAAGTATATACTCGGTCTTTCCTAAGTCTTTCATTGAGAAACATTTCTTCAGCCATTCTTTTACAGACTCTAGCATCGGAATGTCATTCCCAATAAGTAGTATGTCATCCACATACAAGACTAAGAAGGCTGCCTTACTCCCACTAAACTTCTTGTAAACACAAAGATCCTCTTCGCATCTAATGAATTCAAACTCTTTGATCTTTTCATCAAATCGAAAGTTCCAACTCCTGGATGCTTGCTTAAGTCCATAAATGGACTTCTTAAGCTTGCATACCTTCCCAGCATGATTTGGATCTTCAAAACCTTCAGGTTGTGTCATGTACACATCCTCTTCCAAAAAACCATTTAGAAAAGCGGTTTTGACATCCATTTGCCATATCTCATAGTCATAATATGCAGCAATAGCTAGGATTATCCTAATGGATCTAATCATGACAACTGGTGAAAATGTCTCGTCATAGTCTATACCATGAATTTGTTTAAAACCTTTGGCAACTAGTCTTGCCTTGTAAACAGATGTATTTCCATCCTTGTCATTTTTGAGTTTGAAAATCCATTTGCTTCCTATGGGTTTTACCCCATCTGGCAAATCTATCAAGTCCCATACTTGATTTTCAAACATCGAATCCATTTCAGACCTCATGGCGTCAAGCCATTTATTGGAGTCTGGACCCGTCACCACTTGCTTATAGGTCGAAGGCTCACTATGTTCTAGCATAAGAACATCAAGTCTTACATTTAAGATGAAATCATCATAACTTCTTGGTTGTACCCTTGGCCTTTCCGATCTACGAGTGGGTTCAACTTGTTCAACAACTAAATTCGGAACATGATCTACAATTGTTTATAGATCCTCTTGTTCTGGTTCTTAGATGTTCTGAGGCCCTGAGCCTTCAAAAGTAATCATCTCTGCATCGACATCATCCATGTCATTTTGTTGTTGAGTTTGTTTCTCTTCATCATCTTGAACTGTTTCAAGATGAATATTTCTCCCACTTGACTTGTTGGAAAGGAACTCTCTTTCCAAAAAAACACTATCCTTTACAACAAACACCTTTTACTGAGTTGGATTGTAGAAGTAATATCAGAAACTTCCTTTTGGATACCCTATAAAAAAGCATTTATCTGATTTTGGGGCAAGCTTCTCTATTTGTAAACGCTTTACATAAGTTTCACATCCCCATATTTTCAGAAAAGACAACTTTGGAACCTTTCCAGTCCATATCTCATATGGAGTTTTGTTTACAGTTCTTGACGGAGTCCTATTTAGTGTAAGTACAGCGGTAGTGAGGGCATATCCCCAGAAGGATACCGGAAGATTAACAAAACTCATCATTGATCGGACCATGTCTAACAAAGTCCTATTTCTCCTTTCAGACACACCATTTAGTTGAGGTGTTCCTGGGGTAGACAACTGTGTGACTATCCCACAGTTTTTCAAATGATGATCAAATTCGTGGCTCAAGTACTCACCACCACGATCAGATCGAAGTGCTTTTATTTTCTTGCCACTTTGAGTCTCTACTTCGTTTTGAAATTTCTTGAACTTTTCAAAGGACTCTAATTTATGTGACATAAGGTAAATATACCCATATCTACTCATGTCATCAGTAAATGTGATGAAGTATCTATAGCCACCTCTAGCTTCAGTGCTCATTGGACCACATACATTAGTATGTATTACGCCCAGTAGTTTAGTAGCCTTTTCAAACGTTCCTTTGAAAGGTGACCTTGTCATCTTGCCCATCGGACATGATTCACATGTATCAATGGATTCAAATTCCATGTCTTTTAGAAGCCCATCTTTGGGGATCTTCTTCATGCGATTCGCACTAATGTGACCCAATCGACAATGTCATAGGTAGGCCTCACTCAAACTATTTAATTTTTGTCTTTTGTTATTTATGTTATACAATTCTGATTTGAGATCTAATACAAAGAGCCCATTACTCATTGGAGCAGTCGCATAGAAAATATCATTCTTAAAAACAGAAATATTTCCATTTTTAATGCTAAATTCAAAACCTTCAGAATGTAATACAGCAACCGAAACAAGATTCTTAGTAATGCAAGGAACATAATAACAATTATTCAGTTCTAATATTAAACTAGTAGGTAAAGATAGAATTAAATCTCCTACGGTAAGTGCAGCAACACTTGCTCCATTTCCAACGCGCAGGTCTATCTCTCCTTTCTTCACTTGTCTTTTATTTCTAAGTCCCTGCACATATGAAATAATGTGAGCACCACATGCAGTATCTAATACCCAAGTAGGACCATTATTTAATGTGAGAACATCGGTTGTCATAATCTCAATAACATAAATACCTGAAGTGGAACTCACAGTCCCATTCTTTTTGTCTTCTAGGTACTTGGGACAATTTCTTTTCCAGTGTCCCTTGGCCTTGCAGTAAAAACAATCATGATTAGGAGCCATCTTTGGCTTCTCACCACCTTTGGGTTTGGCAACTTGCTTGCCTTTCCCTTGGTTATTGTTCTTTTTCTTAGCCACCTTCTTAAACCCCTTCCCATTGTTGACATTTAGAACTTCCTTCTTCTTGTCATCAATAATATTGCCTTCAGCATTTTTAAGCATGTTATGGAGCTCATTCAGATCGTGCTTTAGACCATTCATATGGTATTGCATTCTAAATAATGCAAAACCATCATGTAAGGATCTAAGAACAATATTAGTGGCCAACTCTTGGTCATATGGGGTCCCCAGATTTTCCATCCTCTTGAAAAGCCCAGTCAGGCTAATCACATGAGGACTCACTGGTTTTCCCTTCACAAGCTTGCTATCAAGTATAGCCTTGTGAGTCTCATATCGCTCTATCCTTGCCTGATCCTGAAACAGCGTTTTCAGTTCAGTTATGATAGTATAAGCATCAGAATGCAAAAACCTCTTTTGCAATTCAGGCTCCATTGCAGCTAGCATGAGGCAAGTAACAGGTAATGCTTCAGTTTTCACCCGAGTTGATGTTGCCTTCTCTTCATCTGATGAGGTTCCAGTCACAGTAGGGATAGGGGTAGTTAGGACGTCCTCACGTCCCTCAGACCTGAGAATAATTCTCAGATTCCTTTCCCAATCAAGGAAGTTCGTTTCATTGAGCTTGTTTTTCTCAACAATTGAGCGCAGAGAGAATTTCAAATTATCGTTCGACATATTCTTCAGAATATAAATGACATACAAATCAGTTTATGTTTTGAAATTTGCAAAATACTTATAATTGAACAATTTAAAATAAGTGAATGCACATTTTATTCAAGTTTTTATAGTCCCTTATGAATAAAATGATTCCAAGATCCCATTACAGACAATCCCCAACGTACTTTTGCACTGCCTTAGGTCTTGTGTGTTCAAGGTAAGTAACAATTACTAATTATAACTTCTTATAATTCTTGGTTGATGATCCACATCCAATGTAGGATTCATCCCCATGCCTCAAGATCCAAAACTTTGCCTTTTGGTCTCTTGTTGGGTACAACCGTATCAAGGTTTATGAATCCCCGTATAGATTCATCCTCAGGAGCCTAAGGTTGAGGAAAGACACCCTCGCTTTTGCGAAACCTATCCAACCAAAACCATAAACTTCATGGGTCATGACACGGAAAGACATTGCCCCAATTTTCTTTAGGAACTTAAGTTTTGATTGTCTTTTATTTATTAGTGAAAATTATTATAAATAAAAACAATGCAATGAAAATTGTGATCCTAGTATGGCCCCTAAGATGCAAAAAAAATATATAAAGAACTAAACTTCTTTGGTCTCCATGCTTGCACCCTTCATGGATCTTCATCCTTGAACTTCATGTTTCTTATTTGTATTACATAATTATTTATAATAATCTAATTATCAAAATAAATTACAAAATACATAACGACACGTAGATCGTGTTATAAGAAAACATAACGATGCTCAGATCGTATTTCTGGGTCATACTAGAAAAATATTAATCTTTAATAAGTGGGATTTCCTAACTTTTAGAAAACAAATATATCATATTTATTTGATCCAAATATTTATATAATCCAATTAAAATAAATATTTTTTTATTTTCTTAAAGATAGTTTTACATCTTAATCTATGTAAAATTATATCATCGATATAGATCCGTATCAAAATTAACAGTTAATTTATTGATCCTTTCAATATATGCAACCTGGCTCTAATACCACTGATGGTTAATTAGATGTTTGCGGCGGAATAATTTATAAATCTAATCTAAACATCTAATCATATGATCATGCATAATTGATAGAATAATGATATATAGTTTATAGAAATATACCTTTGATGCGTGAACCGGATCAGATCTGGTAGTAATGAATAGTCGAGAGCCCCATGTGTTGCTCCTCTACTTGGTCCACACGAGCCCGACTAGATCTCTTTACTTTCGACTGCTAGGATGAAAAAGACAAAGGGGAAGCAATCCAATTGCTAGATTAAAAGATGATTTCTTCCTCTTGGAGTTCTCACCGTAATATAGCAAAAGCCGTTTTTAAAAAAGGAACAATTCTCTCTCTATTCGTTTCCGTTTTCTTGCAAATAAGTGAATCCTTTTGTATTAAATAAAATTCCATAATTAACCATTAATTATATATTATTTTATTTCACAATCTTAACTCCATAATTAACCATTAATTATATATTATTTTATTTCACAATCTTAACTCAATAATTAACCATTAATTATATATTATTTTATTTTACAAATAAATAATATTTCTTATTATTAATAATATCTAATAGGTATTAATTATATATTATTTTATTTCACAAATAAATAATATTTCTTATTATTAATAATATCTAATATGTATTAATAATTAACCATCTTTCTCGTTTATCTAGTCGGTCAACTCTAAGTTTGTGACCTCATAGGACCCGATTATAATAGTTATAGGTTTAACCCCATTAATCGTAGTTGGATTCTAGCAAAGCACTACGACTCCTAAAATAATCGGATTAAATTATATCTGTTAATTTGTCCTATCCAAGTTTAGTCATTGCACATTAAATTAAAGGACACAATTCCTTCAGAAAGAATCTTGGTCGAGATTGGCGCAAAATATCCCTATTCCATTTAGACATGTGGTGAAATCTGTTGCTTTTTCAAAAAGTGGTAAGAAACTACTTTTGAGTATCAATAATTTAGTCTTGTTTGGTATGACTTAGAATTGGGGTCGCAAAAAAGTATTATGTTTCATTCCGGGGAAAACAATGATTCTTACAAATTTGATGTTGTTGGTTCTTGTTTAGAAAGTCTAGTTTCTGTCAATGTTGCAGAAGCTAGATAACTAGATGGTAAAGTATAAGTATAATTCTTGCTTAGGCTTGTAGTGGCAGCTCACTTTTGGAGCTATACAAACATTTCAAATTTTGTTATATTTTTAGACAATTGCAAATATGTTTTCGATGATCGAGTATTCCCATCATACCTCTATTTTACTTAATATTACATTTTATGCTTACTTTTATTGTGTTGAGAATTTTATTAATGCTTCTTTATTTCTCATTCATGATTGATCAGCTTATCAAAATAGAAATCTTTGGAATAATTAGTAATATATTTTCATAGGTAAAACTTTAGTCTTTTCAACTTACTTGATGAAATTCCAAAGAATTTGATTTTGTTAAAATAAGAGGTTTTCTAGAAAATTAGGATGAAAAGTTTTGTAGAGAACATTTTTTTGTGTTTTTTTAACTTTCAGAGCTCAAATGAGATTTTTGGATTTGATCCTGACTTAGTTAAACTACAAGAATTTGAGCTATTTGTGACGTTTATTTCTTACGGAATTTTTGACGAATTTATAATTATTGACATATTTTCCATTTTTATAATAAATGTCGGTATATCACTCGTCAGTAAATCTTTCGACGAATAAATAATTTGTCAGAAATATTTGTGACGGTTTTTCCACCATGCCATATTGTGATAATATTTCTTACATAATATATTCGTCACTTTTACTACGGAATTTATGACGAATATTTCGCCGATGTTTATGACATAAAATTTCACTGGAAATTTTCCTTTGTATTTACTACGTAATTTACGACAATATTTTAGACAGATTATTTCATTGGAAACTATTCCGTAGGAATATCCGTCAAAATGTTCTCTTGTTTTCATAGGAATATCCGTTAGAAAATTCTTGTTTTCCATAGAAATATTTGTCAGAAATTAATATATTTATTTTTAAATTTTATTTTTCTAATTATTTCTTATAATACATTAAGTATTTAAAAACTTTAATAATAATATTTAAAACAAATAAATAATTATTTTTAAAAGTATTATTAAGTCAAAAATAATATTCACTTAAAAATAAAATACAAAATGTATCACTCAATAGTTCCTAACATAAAAAAACATTAACAAAAGTGTATCAATAGTTTTTAATTATTTTTCAAAAGTATGTCTAACATAAAAAAAAAAAAAAAAAAACTCATTAATAGTGTATCATTAATAGTGTATCGGTAACTCCAATAAAATATACTCTTAACAAAAAAAAATATTAAACTATACTCTCATTTTAGCTCCAACTGATTTGCACAATTATCGAGGGTCTTATCCACATCCTTGCACACATAAATGCATTAGAGGTTATATGTCAGTCTAGCAAACAAAATATAAATTATTAATTCTAAAAAAGATGAAGATTCAACCACTCTGAATCTTCTTCTTGACTCTTATTGGTAATTTAATTAAGGAATACTTCTAAAACAAGTTCAGTGTTTGTCTGTGTTCTTCCTTATTCATTTACTTGGATAGTATTTGAACAAATTTCAAAGAAAACAAAACATTCTAATTTCTTTCATTACGATATGTAATCATTCAGCACTGAAATTCAAGGTTACTAAACCTCACTTAGCCTACAATCATCTCTTATTCAAACGAAGCAGCATCCGACATTTCAACAAGCAATTGAAGCAAGTGATATATATTTGACTATATCTTATCATACATCTAATAGAAATATGTAAACTCTACAAGTTAATTATTCTCATACTATCAAATTTCAAAGAAAATAAAACATTATAATCTCTTCCATAATCATATGTACTCTGTAATCATTCAGCACGAAATTCAATGTTACTAAATCTCACTTAGTCTCTTATTCAAACGAAGCAGCATCCAGCATTTCAACAAGCAACTGAAGCAAATACTATATATTTGACTAGATCTTATCATACATCTAGTAGAAATATCCAACGTTCAATCAAAACTCAGAAAGCATGCATCTGAAAACTAGATGAGAAGTTCATTCCAATTTTACACAATTAAAAATCATGTCGTTTGAAGTAGAATGAAAAGATCAAACTCATTTTAGCTTTCCTGTGATCAGAATGAAATGGAAAGAGCAAATACATACAGATTTTACTGGATTATGACTAAATCTTTGAAATGATGACATGCAAAATATTGTGAGCGACTAAGAAGGAGAATTTAATTATGTTGAGAATCTAATTTCAAAATGTTCAAACTTGTCATCTTGCATTAAGAACAGTAGGCATGTAACTACACTAGAGGGTTAAATTATGATTTTGATATAATTCATGAAAATTTAGTACTAATTCTTATCCACTAGTAGCTCATTATCATTGCTACTATTATGATTTATCCCATTGGGTCTGGGAGACTGGGACGGACAGAAGATTTAATCTTATAAATATATTCTTATACTCACCAACCAAGATGATTCATTCAGAAATGCCGGTTTGATATCTAAAGTTTCAGGTCGAACAAATTGTTGAAGCAGGGCCATCTTTTCATGCAAATGCTCATCAAGTTGTGCCTAATCTTCAGGCACTGAAGCAAATACACGGGTGAATAACTTCGTCATGACATACTTCTCTAGTCCCTGCACAGGAAATGACATCTCATTTATAGGTCCAATAAGAAAACAACAGTAAATTGAGATGAAACCTTTTTACTCTATGAACGACAGACTTAAAGATTATAAATGCCAGATTTATAAAGGAAAGAAAACTAATGTTGTTTCCTTTTGACCAGTCAATTGCAACAATTAGGCAAGAGAGGTTTTTACATTCCTTACGCTTAGAAATGAATATCTACAAGTAGCTACAGTCTTAAATTACATATATTCAATTAGAGTGCAAAATGTAAAAGATCAGTACAAGGCAAATGAGAATCATGCAGATCATCAGTCAGTTTGAAGAATAAAGTTAGGCAAATTTACATCTTTATTAGTGTTGCAAGCGAAATTTTCCAGTAAGAAGCTACCTACTTCTATTTTACTAACAGAGGTACCATACACACTTCAGAAGACAATGTAAACTACAGACTGGTCAAGCTTATAAGCTATAGTCCTTCTATTTTACTAACAGAGGTACCATACACATTTCAGAAGACAATGTAAACTACAGATTGGTCAAGCTTATAAGTTATAGCACCTAAATTTCACCTCCTTCAAGCAAAATTCAAACATGCTTTAAGTTTATTTTTGATAAAATCATGTTTTAAGTTTAAACTGAACACTTTGTGCACCTCTGGAGACAGCTCCCATGGATGTTTTTACTAGCCCAGATCCAGATGACAAACAACCAATAAATTTATAAATTTGTCTCTAATTTAAGTTTAGTTTCCAAACATTATCTCAGCAAAATATGTTTCTAGATCCAGTATTTCATACTGATTGTTAACTACACAAAACCTTGGAGCTAATAACAACAGTATCATTAGCATAGAAAAAAGTTCAGTTGAGAGAAAGACCAACATACTTCAGCTGCATTTTCTAATTCTTCCTCTGAACAATTATATTTGCAAAAACGTCTTTTCTAATTTTCGGCCCATAACCCTCGGGGACTCGTACATGTCATGCCTTAAAATGTATTAAAAATATTTATCATATTAGTGTGAATGTAGCATCGATAACATAAAAAGTTTATACTTACACTGACAGTAATAGATGGCGTGGACAAAGGATAATATCATAATAACATCATTACACTAGACGTAGAACTTGCTGTTTGACGGGCTCAAACCCAGGGCCTCTCAAGGAGGCTGTGGATATCCATCTCTAATTGCCGTTAGACTATAAAAGGAGATATATAGTGATATAAATAACAAAGATAGAAATCTATCTCGGAGGAGGAAGCCCAAGATTATATAAGGTTAATTGAGTGAGAAATACCTATTATCCATAAAGATAAAAAAAAAATCTATATACTTTCACCGGTCACCTTAATAAATTATAAAATGTGCATTTTTTTTTATATTAGGGGAGATACTCTTCTCCTAATTTATACATGTTCCACCTTTTCCCTCTCACATGGAAGGGGCAAAACTGTCCTTTAATTTTGTTTTTACTGTTTTACTATTTCCCCATGAGAGGGAACGGGAGAATATGTATAATTTTGGAGCAAAAGATCTCATGTGTTTTTATATATATACATGAATAAAAAATAAAGAAAAATGTATTTTTTTTCATGCATGCCCTGTTTGTTTTGACCTGGATGTGGAGCTGAGAATGACCTTCATTTTCTATTTTTATTTATTTAAAAATTATATTTTATAATATTTTATTGAGGTGTTGATTTTAAATAAAATCATGTTTTGGAATAGTTTTTAAATATGCATATATATATTAATAAGGTTAATAGCATTAGTTTGTTTAACTTCAATTTCAGGCATTTTCAAAAGGCCTAGATTATTGTTTTTAATGATGTGGATAACTATTTTCTGGGGTGAAAGTTGTATATGTTTTGTAGCGTTTATAAATAAATGGGAGGCAAATATATCAGTTGAATTTGACTATAAGTGATAAAGAACCTGAATTAAAGACCGTGATTAGAGTAGAGTGTCTTTTATGGTCCAGCACACCACACATGACCATGTCTCCTAATTCTAATCAATCCTCTGTTTCAATCACAAACCTAAATTAACTTAATGGTCTCCTTCTCCTTCTCCATTAATTCTCTCCTTCTAGTTACATCATCCCTTCTTTCCCCATCTTTCATCGATTCAGCCACTTTCACGATCACCAATAACTGCTCCTTCCCCGTTTGGGCTGCTGTCATACCCGGCGGTGGCCAGCAACTCAACCATTCCCAACACATGGACCTTAACCACACCAGCAGCACAAACATTCCGAGGCCAAATCTGGGACAGGACTGGCTGCAATTTCAATGAGTCCGGTGGTCATGGTAGTTGCCAAACAGGGGATTGCAATGGGCTCCTCCAGTGTCAAACCTTATTTTTCGTGACAGGAAAAATATAATAAACGGATAATTTATAAATATAATAGCTTCATTGTCATCACTTACAAAAATAAACCCTAATAAAAAAGAAATAAATTTATTATAATAAACCCTAATAAACGTGACAGGAAAAGTATTTGACATAGATTCATTAGACTAAAAGTAAAAAAAAATAAAAAAATATTAAGATCTAAGATGACGTGGCCATATGCAGCTGCCACGTAGCACCGTAACACAATCACCATGCCATGTCAGCATTCGATTAATTTATTGATTATAACTATCACACTCTCAATCATTTTTTTTTAATTATTACAATGAAAATAGTATCTTACAAATTTTGTATATAAACTACACAAATATATTTTGTCAACTGATTTTCTATTTTTTTCATCTTTAAAGGAAAAACTTGATATCAATAAATTGTGATTATTTATAATTTTATATTATATGATTATAAATTAAATGTAAATAACTAAAGTCATTTATTTTAATTATTTTGAATTTCTTCATCAATATTAACTTCATTCAATAATTAGGATATATCGTGGATTGTAAATTATTAACTTAAATTTATTTAATAAATTCTCTCAATCTACCCCACCAGAATGATCTTATAGAAAACTAACATTTATCCCATGCATTTATTTGCACGAGAATTTGGGCTGCTGCCATACCCGGCGGTGGCCAGCAACTCAACCATTCCCAAACATGGACCTTAACCACACCAGCAGCACAAACATTCGGAGGCCAAATCTGGGCCAGGACTGGCTGCAATTTCAATGAGTCCGGTGGTGGTAGTTGCCAAACAGGGGATTGCAATGGGCTCCTCCAGTGTCAAACCTTATTTTTCGTGAAAAGATGAAATTATTATTTTATATATTCTTAATAATTATAAAAATATTTTATTTAAAAAATTATATTAAATATATTAAAAACATTATATAAAATTTAACCGAAGAATATATATATATATATATATTATAATAATATTAATTAAAATTTAAAATATTATAATTTTATAAATAAGATTTTATTTTTTAAATAACTTATACATTGGTGTTAAAATTTATATTTATTAAAAATATAAAACATAAATACTTCTATTATTATTTCTAAATCCAATATTATTTATTAACTTATTTTAAATAAAATTTAAATAATTTAAATAACGTTTTGAAAAAATATATATATATATATATATAATTTATTAGTTAAATTGTTTTTTAAATTATTAAATCTTAATAAAATTATATAAATAGTTTTTAAATATTTTCAAATTTTTATATAAAATAAATAAATATTAAATATAAATCAAAGATATTTTTAAAATATATTTTTTAATTATTTTGAACTCAAAACTTAAATAATAATAATCAATTATTATATTAATTAATGAAATTTTAATTAATATTATTTTAATTATTTATAAACTAAACTTTTAACTAAAATTTATTAATATTTTTTAATTATTATATAATTATTTATGTATTTAAAATCTTATTATATTATTTAATTGTTTTAAACATTTTTTTATTAAATTACAAAATATTTTATAAATATTAATTTAAATATTTTTAATAATAAAACAAAATATTCAATATAAAAAACTATTTAAATAATTAAACTTTTGTATTATTATAAGTTATATTAAAATTTATTAATATTATTGTAAACTTAATGTTTTAACCAATTTAATCATTAATTTTTCTTTTACTTTTACTTTAAAAGTTAATATTAATGAATATATTCTTTAAATATATGTTTATATTTTTATCTTAATATAATAAAAAATAATATTAATTTATTTTAATTAATATATATTAATACAATCTTTAATTATTATACATTTACAAATAAAAATATATTTTTTATAATGTTTAATTGAAACGAGCAAAAACTGATACGGTGAATAATAATAATTATATCTTCCTCCCAATAATCTATAATCTTGGTTGGTATAAGTTCAATATAATTTAAAGTTCATTCTATCGATGATAAAATTAATATACGACAAAATTCATAATATTTCATGAATCGGATAGTCGGCAACAACCACGTCATCTTAGTAATTTCTTTTTTTATAATTTAATAGTTTTAGAGAAAAAACAAATAAAAATTAAAAATTAATGCAAGCAAAGATCCTCGAAAAGAACATTGAGATCTTGGATTGAATCTGTTAATTTTCTAGATTGAAACTCGTATACGTCAAAACCGATAGTATTGTGAAGGAACAAATGACGTTTGAGATTATTAAAAGTTCTACTATTTCTCTTCAACTAAATTATCCACCACAAAATAATTGAACTATAGTATTTTTGTTTTAAACTCACAATTCTAGTCTTCCCAAAATGTATCAACAGGATTGGCTTCTCCCGTTCATAGTTTTGCTACAGATACGGATGATACACGAGGAAGATTTTTATGGTGGTTCTTCCTTCCAATGACCGATATATCTATTCTTCTTTGCTTTCATAAAGAATTTGACTCGGACTCATTCTAAAAAAATTGAGATATTTCGAATTCGACACAGACAAAGTCAGGAAAAACCTTTAAAATTGTATCAATATTGAACCTTGAACATATAATAGTTCGGAATCTTTTTAGAAAGAAAATCTAAGCAAGTTTTGGGCTACCAAACAAAATTGATAAAAAAAATGGATTTTAGAGAGATTAGAACTCATGACCAATTAAAAATACTAAATTTTCATTTTAAACTACTAGGTTAGATAATTTTATACTTTAAAACTCTAATAATATTTTTTTTATTTTATTAGATGGGTTGTCTTAAAAAACAGGTTGTCATAATCTGGGTTTGCTGGCTTACCCCCAAAGCCGGTCCTACAAAAGAATGAAAGCAAATATGCAAATTAAGCTAATAATATATAATCTTTTATGTTTGGAAAGTCATCTGTTTTTTAAGAATATTAGTTTAAATATTATAAGTATACCTACCATTATAAAAATTTAACATATTAAAAGTTAGATTAAAAAAAAAAACTTACATGAAAAAAAGTTTGCCATCTCTAAAATTAGTGCAAGTAATCAAATAAAAAATAAAAGAATTTGAGTTAAATAAAGTCTTAATTTATATTAATATCATATTTTATTTTATTAAATACATTAGTCAAGATGAATAGTTGGGTGCGAAAGAAAACCTATCATACACGTCCAAACAGAAAAACTTAAAGTAATGACTAATCCATCTAATTAATTGCTGCAAAAATAAATCAGCAACGACCCAAACCCGGTTGCGAATAACCGAACCGAACTGTTACTCACCAAAACTAATTAAATAATGTTCAATATTGGGAATCTACTATTCGGCCAAGGAATGAATTTTACATGATTTTTCTGAATTAATGGATCGATGATGCCAAAAAGAAAGTGGTGAGAAACAGTCTGTACTAGTCCATACAAATATTATTGCTTATTTTACAACTTTTTTTAAATAATAACAATTAAATCCTATGTTTGATTCCCTTCAAAAACATTTTTTTTTTCATTTTCTTTGCCACAAATCATGTTTTTCTAAATTTTTCAAAGCTCACCAAAAGTCTAGTTTCTCTCTCGATGGTCTTTAACAATTTCTCGATCCATTAAAAGTGGCCCTAGATATATTAAGGTTCAAATCTATTTTTCCAAATTTTGTGTTCCACTTTATATCACATTCACAAAATATATTAATTTTTTTTTACTTTTAACTCATTTTATAAAATGATCAATTTCTGTGTGAAGGTGGTACAAAACTAAACACAAAACATAGTAAATTGAAATATGGGTATGTTGCATAATTTAGTATCTTCATAATTTTGAAGGCTCCTTTTCATTTATCTTTACATGATTTTTATAATTTCTTATTATAATTTTAACTATATAGGTAAATGATTAGATATAACTTATAAACAAATTTTGGCATTGTTTATCAATCCACACGTAATATTGATTTTTACATCACTCATAATATTTAATAATTTGTTTGTTCAATTTGCTTAGTTTCATCTTCCATCGTTACTGAACTTAAACAATTTTTTATTATTTGAAATCAGTTTTAAAAAAATTGTAAAATTGTTGAGTTTTTTTTGTTACAATTTTAATTTATACAAATAATTTATACTATTTAGCATCTAATTTTTCATTTAGTTATTTGAATTGTGCAAATGTTATTTTGTATATTTGTAATTTTTTTTTATATAATTCTTTAATTGAGGTATTTTTTTATAAATATTTATTAAACTAAAATATATATAACAAAGAGAGAATATATCTTGGAGAAGGAATTCGAAGAATATATAAGGTTAATTGAGTGAAAAATATCTAATAACCTAGCTAAGAGATAAAAAAAAATAACAAAGATTATTTTATACCTGCACCGCCCTTTAATAAATTATAAAAAAAAAATGTGTTTTTTATATATAGATAGATTATTGTTTTGGAGAGTTAATATCTCTAAACATGTTTAAAGGACAATACAAACTTTAAAAATAAATAGTAATAATAAATAAAGATATCTTAAATATTTTTTATTCATATACAATTCATTTATATTTACTTTTGTTTTCGAATTTGAAAACCCAAAAAAATATTTTTTATATTTGGCAAACGATTTATTATATAGACCGCCGTAGTAAAACCATCGTCCAAAATGATGAGGGCATATAGGCATGAGCGAGAAGCGTTAAACCAATTTCAGTAATGTGACGGTGTTTGTGTTTCGCTTTCCCATTTTAGTCTGAATTTAATATTTGCAGCAATTTCCCGATGAGATTCTAGGAAGGATTCTGTTACGATTTATAGATAAAGGACACGGTCCTAGAATAATTCCAGCACCTTCTCTCGGTCTCGGTCGCTCGGTCCGAAAGTGCACATGGGCTAGTTTCTGTTTTTGTTTAATAATTCTGTTTTTCCTTCCCTTTATGTTTTAAAACCGAATTCTGTTATTTCTAAAGTTGTTGTAACCGAATACTATTGGGTAATTCAGCCTCTATAAATGTTGATGTCCACCCCACTTTTGGCCTATGAATGAATAACTTTGTGAAAGTACTTACTATTAACCTCTCGGTCTTGGACCCCTATCTTGGACTACTAGGTGTATTCTAATAGTATTCTCTTCTATCTTGGACTATTATGTGTAAATCTAGTAGTATTCTCTTCTTATCTTTGTTTCTTCTCTCTTTAACCTCAAATTCTATTCTCATATTATTTCCGCTGCGCTTGATTATAGAATTCATCGGTCGGTCCCATAAATCAAGAACTCATTTCTTGACACCAAGAACTCGGAAAGCTAAATTATAAGTAAAAGCGTAACAGATTCTTTGTCGATTGCCTGATAAGTGTCTTCTTCGTTTAAAGTGTGTATCTAAATCCTGGCACGTCTTAATCAGTAGCCCCAATTTTGTGAAATTGCATCTGAAACAATCGGTTCAAACCAAGATCAACCTTAGTCTCTACTTGAGTTGCACGAGGACAACCAATCGTGCCTCTAATTTCTATTGTGTGGATTTTGATTCCCTAGAGGAGAACGACGGCTATCTTTAACCGGTAGAGGTCAATTACAATCCCTTGAGTCATCTGGATCATAGGACCAGTATTTTGGGATCTTGTGATGGATTGGTTTGCATATCAAATGCCATGGACATTGTCCTTTTATGGAATTTATTAACCAGAAGGTTTATAGACAAGCCTTCTTTCGCACAGACTGAGTTCGCAACATATTCTGATGACCTTCACAAATACATTTCTGATGGATTTGGTTACGATAACAACAGTTACAATTCGTTAAGGCGTCAGGATAATATGACCGGTTTGGGGAGCTTCAGTGATGGATTGGTCTGCATGACATATACCCTAGACATCGTCGTTTTATGAAATCCGTCAACCAGGAAATCTATAAATCTGCCTCCCGCCTCGGTTGATATCCCAAATCAGTCTTACCGTCACAAATATTCTACTTATGAAATTGGATACGACAAGACCAACGACGATTACAAGGTGGTGAGAGTTGTAGTTGTTCTAGGTGACGACATCTATTATGAGGTTAATGTATACAGTTTGAGATAAAATTCGTGGCATAAGTCAAAGAAATATTCTGATCACTATCCGGACTTGGAGACATCGATAAATGCAATATCTAGTGGAGCAATGCATTGGGTGTCGATAGGCGTGGATAAGAAACGTTCCATTCTTGCTTTTCATCTTAGGACGGAGACATACAGGATAATTCAACATCCTGAGTATCGTGATCTTGAATTTTCTTCAAGTTTGACTAATTTAGGAGGATGCTTATCGTTAACTTGTCACTATTATTCGGGGCTTGTGGATGTATGGTTGCTGAAGGAATATAGTGGGGAGAATGAATCTTGGTCAAGATTGGTGCAAAATATTCCTATTAAATATAATCATGTGGTGAAATCAGTTGCTTATTCAAAAAGTGGTAAGAAACTACTTTTGAGGATGAATAAAAGTCTTGTTTGGCATGACATAAAATCGGAGTTGCTCGAAGATATTAGGTTTCATGCTTGCGAGAACAATGATTCATTCAAATTTGAAGTTATAGACTCTTGCTTGGAAAGTCTAGTCTCTATCGATGTTGCTGGAAAAGTAAGAGTATAATTCATGCATAAATAGAAAATTAAGTGATTTTAGTACATGATTGGTTTTATATAATTGTAATTTTGAATTAGAATGACTTAGGCTTGTAGTGGCAGCTCACTTTTGGAGTATCAATATTACATATTTGTTTTAAGAATGCTCAAATGAAAATGACTGAACTGAAACCAGAAAAACTCAAATCGATCGTAAATTAGGAATAACTCAACGAACACTTGGCAATTATGTGTGCAAAAGATCTCATTAGATTATTTCTAGTAATTGTATATAAAGAGACAATGAAAACGATAGCATATAATCAAAATGTGGTTAGCCTATAAATTAATAATAACAAATGACAATAAAGATAATTCAAGTAAGTAAGATGAAAGACTAATCTTATGATGAATCTTACTTTTCAAATCAGATTTGTAAGGCTAGTGTGAGTACCACGAAATGAACCTGTGTATGTAAGTGAATAACTATGTTAATAATAAAATTTGTGTTACAGATCCAAGGAACATTTAATATGAAATTATTAATCTTGATATCAGATCAATTCATGATACCAAGACAATATTTTATTCCATTCCTATTCACTTCAACGTGCCTATATATGCAATTCGGTTCCAATTCAAACTTGTGCACCTGGGACATTAGGTGCGTTAGTGACATCATTGGGCAGTGCCCGATCGCCCTACAAGCACCAGGCGGATGCAATAACCCGTGTGGAGTATTCAAGACCGACCAATATTGCTGCACTAGTTCAAATAGTAGCTGTGAACCAACCAAACTTTCGGGATTCTTTAAGAATAGATGTCCGGATGCTTATAGTTACCCGAAACACGACCAAACAAGTACTTTCACTTGCCCGGCTGGAACTAACTACACGGTTGTTTTCTGCCCAGAACCGATTTTAACAAAAACAATAGCAAGTAGCATGACAGAATGCCTACGTAATTCTACTATAACTATTCCTCAGGCTAAAATAACAGTTGTTGCCCCTGCATTCAAGAGTTGCAACAAGCAGTTTTATGTTTCTTTGTCAAAACAATAACAATTTATGTTAATGATTTTTATTAAATGTTTTGTTTGATTGCATATTCTTAATTACATGATGATATTGGGAAGTATAGAGATTAGAGAAGAAGAACAGAGAAGGGTCTTGATCCGGTCAAAACTTATCTGTTGTGAAGTGGGTTTGGTCCGGCTGGAATGTTTCGTTTTGATGCTCCATAGATTGGGTCAGCTTTTGTTGTTGATGGAATCAAACTATGAAAATCAAATTGGGTTTTTACCATTTGCTCCGATGATGATGATGATGGTTTTCGGATTGGCCGACAGTCGGAATCTTGATTCATGAGACTAAGAGATATGAGCAGAATGAAAACGACAGGGAAATTGTGATTCACCATTGGGGATTTGGGAATTTGGGAATATATTGGAAGATCAGATGCAGCTTCTTCAATGGATCGATCTGGTTTAGAACCAGGGCAGCTGGTGCTGATTTTTGAATTGGTATACCACCGGAGATGGTCGGGTTTGATTTCCAAGAAGTTCAAATGGTGGGTGGTGGATCTCTTTCTCTTTCTCTTTCTCTCTGTTCTTGAATTGATCAAGCTTGTTTTGTAATGGAAAGATCCAACCTTTTATCATTTGGCATCAAATGGTTCATCTGTTGTTCATATATAATGGCCAAATTAGCCGGCCATGCGGGTCATGGTTTATTCATGCTGAAATGGCGGAAATGCCCATCAAATATGAATCAAATTACTAATTTTGTTTGAGTTTTTATGAAAACTCTACCAAATAAGTATAAGGGTATTATAGTCATTTTCTATCAAACAAGATCTCATGTTATTAGTGAGAAAAGGAAAGAAAAAAGGAAGAGTTTTTTTTTACTGAACGAAATTTATAATTAATCCCATCAAACATGCCCTTATTCCAGAAAGGGTCTGTTTGGAGTCATTTATTTATTTATTTTACAAATGCTTTATTTTATTTCAAACTTTAAAGGTACTTTCCTTTGGTCAAACAAGCCACAATTTGACAAATTGAGTTGGAGCTTGAGGTTTGACTTTTATTTAAGAAAAGTTGGCTTGTTTTTTATTTGTCAATTAATTTGATTTGTTTTCTTAAATTCACACAACTAAATTACTAAACTTATAACAAAAATAGTTGTTTAATAACCGATATTTAAAAAATAAAAGTTATATTCTACTCCTAATGTTTTGTTCGATATTGTGTATCTCAATTTTCCCACTTAATTTATTTTAATAAAAGTGAAAAGTTATTTACTTTGATTTTTACCTTATATATATGTTTAAATACAAAATATATATATATATATATATATATTTTGTTTACACCCAAAATAAATAGTATAACTTCAATTTTGAGCTCGATTATAAATTAGATTTAATTTAGATATACACATTAAAATAAACACTTTAAATGAAAAATGATTAGCAAAATTTCATAGCATGCGACTGTGTAGTATCTAGTGAAGTCAATTATATGGTTCGGTTTGACCTGTAGTTGATAAGAGATGTGGTGGAGATGCTGTTTGTATCATTTGTCTCGAGTTCGTCCTGATCTCACCCCGATTATGTCCTGAATATTAATAAACACAATTGAATATATATAACATCAATAATATATTTATTTATTTTACATATTTTATATAAAAAAATATTTATAATTATATAAATTTTTAATATGTTACGATATATATAATATTAAAAATTCTGTTTATATAATTTTATCAAAAAAAATTTGTATTTTTTTTTTTTTTAGAGAATTTGGTATCACGGTCCCGGTGGAATTTCTTAAAACCGAAAAAAATCCCCGAAATATAATGTAGCAGAAATAATAAACACATTTTTCACCCCCAATCCGCTCAATTTACGTCCCTAGTATCATCCGCCTAATTTGTTACAATATTTAAATAAATATATCTTAAATTTGTATGTGGAGTTTTTTCAAAAAGTGTAGTGTATTAATTAATATGAGAATATTAATTAGTGTAATTGATTGTGCTGAAAACATTGACCACTACAAATATTCATTGTTCACAAGTCATAGAAACAGTTCGTTACGCGTGAAATTGCGGTAATTTGTTCCATTAACTTGTTTAAATTTGTCAATGTCTATTGTTTTTTTTCCTTTTTTAATGTAATTTATTTTTAAAGTGGCAATTTTAGTCAATTTTCTAATGCAAGAGGCTACTTTAATGCAGTTATCCGATCACACTAAAACAGGTTTCAAGAGAATTTTAAATCTCAGCCAAATAGAACATGCAAATTTGTTTGGAGTAAAAAATTTCATCAAACATCTTGTTCTTTAAATAAAACGTTATTCACCGTGGAATTTTTACAGATAATATGTGCATAAAAAATGTTGAATTATGATAAGTTGTTGTCGTATGTGTTATAACGATAACGTTGAATCGAGAATTCACTTACTTTTGTTGGGGTCTTTAGTATCTGGAGTTTTTTTATGGAGTTTTAGTGGGATTCACTAGACAATGCTCAAGTTTTTGGGTGTTGATGAGAAGTTTGGATTGATGAATCTAATATAACAGACATGCATATTTGAATTATTATATGATCAATTGTTTTTTAATGGACTATCAAGTTCGAGAGAAACCGTCGAACCTCATTCGATGCGTATCATTCATAATTATATTAAGACATTTTCTTAAATTCGTTTTGGAAATATTCTTCAGTTAAGAGTTAATCGTTCTTCTGAAATATTTACGAGCTCGATAACTTATTGAATAACGTGATTGTATTATATATATTTTAAAAAAAAATCATAAAAAGAATAGAATATGAGGATCCACAAGAAAAAATCTCTTTATCGTTTTAATTAAACGATTCTTATCAATATTTAATATATATATATATAATTTTTAACCAAAGAGAGACTATCTAACTAATGTAACTAAAATGGCTCTTAAGCTAGGGATAAACCCATAATCTATAATGTCTTAAACTAGTACCTTAACCATTAAATCATAGTTCAATATTTATTTTTCATACTTAGCTAATTAATTATTCGATAAAATATAGTATTCAACATTTAATTAATTTTCAATTAACAATCACAATTCAGTTTATATTTTTAAAATAGATTAAATGTTGAGACAATTTGTTTTTACATAAATGAAATTAAAGGCTACTTTTAAAAATCCAGAAGTGACACAAAAATTAATTAGTGACAAATATTCCAATTTGGATGATCATATAGTTTGAAAATAATAATCTTTTTCAATGGAAACAAAATAGTCTTCCTTAACATCATCATTTTGTTCATGAATTAAATATGAAAAGGTAAGATATTATTATTTATTAGTCTAGTGGATTGGATCAATGGATTATTCATCTAATTAATTAAAAGAACATGATTAAAGTGTAGTGAATAATATTTTTGTAGTGAATCTTTTCTTGTTAATAATATTTTATATTCAATTTTTTTTGTGTGTAAGAAAACAAACTTTATACAAATAGATAACATATCATTACAAATAATTGAAAACAATGATTCAAACAAAAAGTTTGATGGGACATATATGCTCCGATCCTTTATGATAAACTGGTTTTGTTTAAATATATGCCTCTTAGAATAATAATGACCCAGTAATTGTGAATTATTTGTTATGACTTTAGAGATTAATAATTTTATCCCATTTGTAATTGTTCATAATTCCCAATCCATTTGTAAGGAATATATATTTAGACATGTCCCTTAATAAGCACACATTCATTCTTTATTTAAATGAATGTATTGTGATGTTTTTTTTTTTTACAGTTTATCAACTTCTGTTATAACTTGTTTTATTGTACATATTTTAATTGGGTTTCACCAACTTTTGGTGGACTACAAAAAAAAATTAAATTAAAAACAAAATGTCTATTTAGTAATGTAACATCCCAAATCCATTAGGAAATAGGCTATAAATACCAGATCAAATTATTAGACCTCCACAACCCAAACTTAGAAATGTAACCATGAAAATATTTATAATCTATTAGCTTCGTTCTTATAAAAAATCTATATTTACTATGATATTCCAATTTGTATATCACAATCAAAACTATAAATACTCCGAATAATAATCTAAAAAAAACATCAACAAAGAATATATTTTCTCTCTTTCTACATATACTAGTAGCTAGGTTTGTATATACATTTTTCAATATAAATTAATTTGTAATTTTTGTTTAAATATATGTAGAAGAAGGTGAAAATAAATTCTTCTATGTACGCGAAGATTTTACGGATCTCAATCAACGGTTAAAAGAGAAGTATAGCAATAGATTGTTTTCTTTCCCGAGTGCCATATATTTGCATATGATCCATGCACATCATCTCACAGCAGAGTTGTTAATCACGTCAGGACGTCTAAAAAGAGTTTTCAAAACTTAGAAGAACAAGGACATATCCTACTAAAAAGGAAGATACTCCTAATTTGATTAATCTGAAAGACCAAGGCAAGCGTATCGGCACGCTCTATCAAACTCAAATGTTTGAGCTGACTCAATGCACCTACTCCGATAACACATCCGACCCAAAATGGCTAGGCAACATATATTGTGTGCCCGAAATTGAATTTGATACTTATTCTGTCGTTGGTAAAGGGAGGGGTGAAACATGTGAATGTGAACAACCAGTTCAATTTTCTGCACCAAGTTTCGGCGGAGAAGAGGGTGGAACTAAAACGCCAAATTGGTTCATTGTTCTATGATTGGAAGTTTGATAGAATGGGTGAGGATGTTTCTCTTTCTTGGACAAGAATGCAAGAACAAAATTTCAACAATATAGTAAAACGAAGTAATTCATTAACTATGAAATTCATGTTAAAGTTATTTCCAAACAAAATTGGGAAAACGTGGTAAGTTATTATTTTAACGTGTTCATTCTTCGTAGTAGAAGATACCAGAATCGAATTACTTCGAATGTGAAAGAATTGGACAGCGACGATGAAGGAAAATATGACAGCACTATATTTGATGATGGCAACATGGAGTCACTAGATTTTACCGAATTTAATATGCCTTGATGTTTACCGAAAATAAATTAAGTGAGACATTATTTCAATTAGAATATTCTAGAATCTGTGAGGATTTTTCTTTCTAAAATTTTCCAAATTTTAGAAATAAAGGGATGAATGGTGTTTTGAATGTTGGATTTTTAATTTTTTTTTTCCTATTTTAATTCATGAATGACTTATATATACTATAATTTGGTAATTGTGCAAATTATTTTTGAAAGTTTTTTATTCATTATTGGTGATTTTATATATTATTATCTTTAAACATTAATTTATATAATATATATTTTAAAAATTAATTTGAAAATTAAAATTAATAGAGTAGTTGGAAGGTCACCATTAATATTAAACCTCAAATTATTTTTTAAAATATATATTCTATATATAAAATTTAATAATTAAAGATAATATATATAAATTATTTTTAAATTTTGTTTTATATATATAATATATATATATATATTATCTATATATAAAAGAGATTTAATAATTATATCAAAATAAAAATTAATGATAATATATATATATATATATATATATATATATATATATATATATATATATATATATATATATATATAAAAAGAGAGAGATTTAATAATTATATATATATATAATAATTAAGATTAAAGATAATATATAAAAAAAATTAAGTTTAAACAGTTATGTTTAACCAAAAATTGACAAAAAAATGTATTGGTGAACTTTCTAAAAGTTGAAGGGACGATTTGTTTTGAATATTAATATGAGGGCTAAAAGTGAGTGATCAGATATTACTTAAAGTGCCGTCAAAGTAATTTGCCCTAAAATAAATATATTTTTTTTTTATTTTCTCATTAAAAGTTCAACTACAAATTTAATATTTTATTATAAAATTGAGATACAATTCCAAAATAATATAAAGACGACTATTTTTTCTTAAAAACTTGTTTGAGGTTGGGTTATTTGAATTTTTAATTGATTAAAATTTTCTCTCATATTTAAAAATTTAAATTTTATAAAATTAAGTTAAAATATTTTAATATATAATAAATAATAAAATGAAAAAATAAAGAGAAATAAAATGTAACAGAAGGTCCCACCATATAAAAAAAAAGTGGTCAATTTTTTAAATTTTTGATAAAATAAATTAAAAAATAACTGCCAATTAAAATAACTCAAGTAACCAAAGTCATTTATCCTATATTTGATTTCACTAAATCCGACCTAAGTTAAAGGAAGAATAATGTCTCATTGAATTTTTACTAGTTTTTAAATAAAAAGCCAAAGATAACAAGTTTAATGTTAAATGCAATCACACGGAGGATCCTCTCCTTGGGCCGGGCCTGGATAGGAGAGGCCTAACCTACCCAACTGAAAATTAGTGTCATTAGTTCGGTATCTTCTGTTTCTCAAAAATTAAAATAAATTAAAATTTTAAATAATTTTTTTAAATTTTAAATAATATTTTATAAATTTTATAATTCATGTTCACTAATTAATACAACTCACAAAATTAGTTTAAGGAAAAAAAAATCGTACATAATAAATAATGAATTTTAGGTTCAATTTTTTTTTTAAAAAAAATACTTTAATTAAACGGGATGATTGTTACGGTGAGGATCATTATCAATAACGGCCCAGAGTATTGGGCTGCCCCAGCCTAAAAAAACGTCAATTTTGACAGCTAAAAAAATGAAGGAAAAAAAGTTTTAGTGAAGTTAGATCTAATGATTAGGCTAAATCTAATTATGTTTAAAAAATACTAGAAATATCTTGTTTATTTTAATAAATGGGCTGCCCTAAGGAGTGGACTTCCCTATCCCAGGGATTGCTAGGCTTATCAGGGTCGGCATCATGATAACCAACTCTGATAATAAACCCGGATCAGAAATAAAAAGTAATTTTTCATGTGGGCATAACTACTAGTTGTTCATTAAGATAATTTTATATAATTTTAATTTGTTTTGAAAAATTTTGGGGGAAAAAATTCCAACCAATATCTCGTTTATTGAATATAACGTTATTAATGGTGGAATTCTAACAGATTATATGTGAATGAAAAATGATGTATTATGGTTAGTCTTATGTACCACGAAAATGTTAAATCGACTACTCATTTACTTTAATATTGTCGAGGGGTGATTAGCATTTGAAGTTTTTTTTGAAGTATTACTAAGATTTATTTGGTGATGCTCGAGTCTTTGGATACTTGCTGAGAAGTTTGAATTGATGTGACTGATATACAGACCTATATAGTTGGGTTACCATCTCAATTATTTTTTGGTGGATTAACTAGTTGGAGAGAAATCGTCAAATTTTCAATGTTCGTAGTCGTTAAATACGTATCATTCATAATATTATTATTACGAAGCTTTCTGAGATTAGTTTAGAAAACCAGTAGAGTCTGTCGAGGAGTTAATCGTTCTTCTCGATGATTTACGAGTTCGATAACTTATTAAGTGTCGTTTTTTATTTTAATATCATGATTTATCGTTTTGCAAAATGATTTTTTGTAAAAAAGAAAAATAAATTAATTAATACATAACAATAATAAAATTTAACATTTAACATTTTTTTAGTTAAGAGAACTAACATTGAAATTTAACATTTTAATAACATAAATAAAATCTTTTATATATATATATACTAATTAACTAATTTTATCCTAGAATAATAGAGTAACTTGTTTTATCTTTATCAAAAATATTTATACAAAATTAAATAAGAATAAATAATGTGTTGCTACTAAGATTTAAATAGAAGGATATATAGTTCACCACTAGTTAACATGCTTTTTTAAAGATTTTTTTAATATGTTATTTTATTTTTAAATGTTTAAAAATATAGATAGGATGGTAGTTACTAGTTAAACTCTCATTTTATAATTAAATCCTTAAACAAAGTTTCAAAGAAATAAATAAATAACTTTACATATATAGGTTCAGTTTTGATTAGTTTGTTATCATAATGAAAGTCATTTAATTGAAATAAGAAATTACATATAAAAAAATAAACATTAGAGAAATGGTAACATTTAGGAAGAAGTATAAAAAAATAAAGTAAAATAATTTCAATTATTTGAGACGGTTTTACTTTAAACCAAAGTTGGGGACATAATTGTTAAAAAAACTTAAGATCAAATTCATTTAAAAACAATGATTTTAAGTTAATTTAATTCCAAATTGAAGTCAGGACCAAAATCAATTAAAAACAATAATTTTAGGTTAATTTAATTCTAAATTGAAGTTGGGGGACTAAGGTGATTTTTTTTTTTAAAAAAAGAAGTTAAAATGTTGGGAGATAAAATATGAAAAGTGAAATGAAAATAATGTATTATATAAAAAGGGTAAAAATATTATATTTGGAGATTGAGAAAATATTAGAAAATAGGTTTGTTGATAACTTTGTTCTATAAAAGTTGTAAATATTATATTTAACTCCACTTTAAATTTATTAAATATAATAATTACAAACCAATATATAAAACTAGTAAATTAAATTAATTCTATAAACAAACAAGGCCTTAACTCCAATTAGGGTTCTATAAATAGCATTCATCTTCTCACATTTCTAAATCATACCCTAGTAGATGTGCGGCGCCTCTCTATACGCTTTCTTTCTCTCATCGTACCCTAGTTTAGCGCCGCCTCTCCGAGAGTTCTCTATCTTCGTTTTCACTTGTTATTAGTAGAGTTATAGACTCGATCTATCTCAAACCGCGTAGATTTAGATAATTGAGAGCGTTAGCAAAATATTCTATCTCATTCTTGTTTTATATATTTATGCTATCACATCTCTAGGTAACATTATATTTTTAAATTTATATAAATGTTTTTGTTAAATATTTCATTTCTTTCGTTTCGATTTATCTCGTCTTCCTCTTTATGGAAGTCACTGAGGTCACTCTGATTGAAACTTTGATCCTATGTATACCTACTTTCTTATTTTAATTTAATAAAAGTGGTAGATTATTTGTTAAATCGTACAAAATATTATGACTTTAGACTGTAACTCTCAAATTATATCTCATCAAATTTTAATGTCATAAAATTATTGGTTCAATTTTTATTATCTCATGCGTTTATTTTACAATTTTTTTAATAAAACTCACCTAGAAAATGTGTAACATGACCGTATAATAAATTATTGCAATTTTTAAGATAAACATTTTGACATTTTAAACGAAAAAGAAACTATCCATTAAAAAAAGTATTAGATCGATGTTAATACTAAGATAAAATTTTAATTATTATTTTGAATGAATGTTTTTTGAAAAAATTGCCGGAGAAGTTGAATCAATCTGAATAATCTTGTTTTAATCGTTTTTAAAAAATCTGAATAATCTTCCTCAAACAAAGTCTATGAATCATTTAACTTATTAATTTTTTTTTTATCCAGATGGAGATGCTTATACAACCGCTCGTTATAATTATGACTCTACTTTCGAATAGGTGCTTTCAATTTGAATCGAATATGAAATTATTTGTAAGCACTCAATATAAGAATGTTATTATGTTTAGATTATCCTATTGATTTCTTGAAAGAAAACCACATACAAAAAGAAAAAATCTTATTAAGTATATATATATAGTTTAATTTCTAGAAGCTTCCTTTGATAGATAGACTCTGATGGATCTAGAGCAGCGAGAAGTCAAACAACGAACGAGAAGAAAATGGGGGGTCGAGCCAGGGTTTCTCAAATGGGCAGCCGCCGAAAACAAAGGGGATCGAGCTAGGGTTTCTCAAATGGACAGCCACCGAAACAAGGGGATCGAGCTAGGGTTTCTCAAATGGGCAGCCGCCAAAACAAGGGAGATCGAGCTAGGGTTAATTTCTCAAATGGCAGCCGCCGAAAGAAGGGGGTTCGACTTCTGGCTAGGGTTTCTCGCAGCCGCCGAAACAAGTTGCCACGGAAATTTAGGATATCCAAAAAAACACCTAAGCTAGTTTAAGGGTTTGTGTCTAAATTGGGACAATCTAGGTTTAAGGTCAACCTACCTGAAATTTATCAATAGGACAGAATTAGCTGTCACGTGTTTCCTTTCCTTTAAAACCAAAAAATAATACTATATTTTATTTCATATTAAAAATATTACTTTTTAAAATCAAATATTTTTCGTATTAAAGGGATGATCTATCATATGGAATTTAATCATATAAGTAGTTCTACTTATTTTTGTGTGTAATCAAAGTATAAACATCATATAAGAATATGGACGATGTATCCAACCTTTATATTGAAATGACAAGTAATAATGTTAAAGGAACCAGATCCTAATGCCGATATTCTTAAAAGAGTTGGATCTGCCAATAACGGTAGGAGGGTCAGGTGGGCTGAAAAGGCTAGTACTATGCAAAAGAAAGGTTTTGATCCCAATGAGAGTTCTGGTGCTATTTCCACTAACGCCAGTCCTATTTCTTCTAATGTTAGTAATCCTCGTGCTCCTCCTTAGCCTATCTCTAATGAAATTCCTCAAGCTTGGTTGATGAAAAAAAATGAGATAGCAAATCTATCTGGGCTTCGTAATCAGATAAGAAAGTTATCGCTCGAGGCTAGAAGACAGGAAATCATGATGGCTAAGGACCGTTTAGAACAGCTGAATATCCAGTTCAATGTCCATTATTTACAGGATTGAAATTTGTTTGATAAGAGTCAGTATGATATTGTTGTTAAATGGTCGGTTGATTTAATTAAGGAAGCTTCTAAATGTCCTAAAGCCCAAGTATATTCAGTTAGAAGTAATCCTGGAAGATCCTGGCTGGAAGGTAACATATGGAACAGAACTGCCACGCCTGACCCTTAAAAGGGTAAATTCAGTGTTGATACTTCTTCATTGGTTGTGATTACCCTTGATCAGCCATATAAGTTCAAACTCCCGCCAGAAATTGAAGAAGTTTGTGTCAAAACTTGGGATTTTGTCCTTGTTGGTCATTTTATGGGCAATACTAAGATCCCATTCAATGTTGTTAAAAATACTCTTTTGGAACTATGGGAGAAAGCTGGTCTTGAGAAGGTCACTGTTAATGATTTTGGGTTTTACTTTCTATCCTTCCGCAATGGCAGTGAGTTGCAGGGAATCATTAATGCTGAGTATACATTTATCAAAAGTCAGAGATTCAAGATATATAAGTGGTGTGAAAAGCTCAACACAAATTGTAAACCTCATGAGTTGGAGAAAATCTGGGTCAAACTCAAAAATATTTCTCCACACATTTGCAATCCTACAGGTCTTGCATATATTGCAGGAATGCTTGGGAAGCCTCTTATGTTTGACCCAGCAATGGAAGGATATGAACGAGCATCCATTGCCAGAGTGAGTGTTGAAATTCATCCAAGCAGCCACCTTCCCATGAAGCTTGAACTACAAGATAGGTTGGGTTCCTCTTATACCATTGGTGTGCAATACGAATGGAGGCTGAATCGCTGTATTAGGTGCAACACTTTTACCCACTCTATTAAGAATTGTCCTGTCAATAATACTTGTTCTCCAAACACTAGTAATCCTCCCAATTCCAGTGTTCCCACCCCAGTAGTTGGTCTAAACAATAGAAACGTTGTTGCTGACCCTAAGCCTCTTGCTCATCAGTCTGGGCAATGTGATAATACGAGTTGGTTTCTAAAATCTGGAAAGTTTGTTTGTCTTGATGTCAAGGCAATGAGTAATTTTAGGAAAAAAGGATCAGGGACATACAAATGGATTGAGAAGCAGAAAAAGATTGTCAAACGGTTATGGCGAGTAATAGAGTTAAGGGTATTAATGGTGATACTGCTTTTCAGGATAAGAGTATGCTGGCTTTTTCCCCAAGTTACCATGGGAAGTGTAATGAGAGCTTGGAAGCTAACAATATGATGGCTAGCAATCTATCTGATGAAAAGGTTTGCAATTTATCTCTCCTACAGGAGGTTAAGAAAAGTCATGGGTTAATAATGAAAAAGAAGAGAAAGTTGAAATAGGTCTGGGTGCAGAAACGAGTTGGATTGCTGGATCAGAATCAGAATCTTGGTGTTAGACAGGAAATTGAACAATATGTAATGTTATTCGCTCAGGGTCAGGACTGTGTCAACTCAGGTCAAGACTATGTCATCCCTAACAAGGACTGTGTCATTCCAGGTCAGGACCTTGTCATCTCAGGTCAGGACTATGTAATCCCAGGTCAGGACAATGTCATTGCTGGTCAGGACCGAGTCATCCCAGGTCTGGACAATGTCATCTCTGATCAGGACCTTGTCATCCCAGGTCGGGACCGTATCATTGCTGATCAAGACTGTGTCAATCCAGGTATGGACAATGTCATCTCTGATCAGGACCTTGTCATCTCAGGTTAGGACTGTGTTCTTGATCAAGACCGTGGGAATTCTTGCTCAACCACCCCTTACATCCATGATCATGATATTTTTCCAAAGAATTATAATAATACTATGCAGAATGGTGAGCTTTTAGTGAAAGGTCATAAATCCCCCAATCAGGGTGATAGGGATAAGGATCTGATTCCTAATCTCAGTCATGAAAAAGAACATTCTTGCTCCAATCAAAAGTCTCTTAGTTCCTGCAGCACTATTCTCCTCACAAGTAAATTGGACCGTAGACTTCTTAGCCCTGACATTGGTCCTAGACCTAACTTCTTGGGTACTGAGTTTGATTTTACAATGAGAGATGGTTTGTGTCAACTTATTCCAGGAACTCACATTGATTCCAATCTTAAATACGGTAATCAAAACCCTAATACAATTCTAAGTCATGGCTGCGGTCAGGATATTCAAAGGTTCGAGGAATGTGCTGATCGTCGGCTTAGAGTGCTTGGTTGGGTTGGAAATAATATTGGGGGTATCAGAGTGTACATTCTGGTGATGATAAAAAAATCTGTAGAGTTGGGCTTCAACATGTGCTGGGTAATAATAAAACTACTGATGAAGGTCATGTTGTATACTCTAATTTAGCAAGGCTTGAGTCGGGTCGGTATAAAACGTTAATATCTGGGTTGGTTGTATCCGTTGCAAGTCTGGTCGGGCTTTCAGTTCCAACAGAGTTTGATTATGCAGGGTCTGAGGAAGGGTTATCCTTGGCAAAATAGTCTGCGATGGTTGTTCCTAGTTTTGCAACCCTTGTGGTTGGGTTGGCTGGTCTTTCTTGTTCAGTTGTTGCAGGATTTAATGGGTCTGATGGTTATGATAAGTTTGGTGGGTCTGTTGGGTCATCATTAGCTAATTCTGGGTTGGTGACTTCTGAGGCTGCTTTGGTCGGTTGGGAAAATTCAGGTACAGCAGGTTTGGGTGATATTGGTTCTGGATTAGTAGGGATCTATGACACTGATATTGAAGGTAAACAGAGTTAAATTATATTGATTGATAATTGTAAGCACAATAATGTTGAGTTACTAGTTCCTAACGAGAATGATTCAATGCCCATTTACTGCCCCAATCTTGAAGCTAATCAATCGATGACAATTGAGGACAGCCAAGATAGTGATGCTTATAGGTTTTCAGAAAATGATAGCAGCGTTGGAAGGGATTATGAAATGGCTAGGCAACTTGTTAACCATGATGACAATGAAATTCATGAATCTAACTTGCATATCACTTTATGAATATTATGACATGGAATATACGGGACATTAACGATCCCATCAAAAGCAAGGAAATTCGTAAAATTATTGATGATCAGAAGCTTACTATCTTGGGAATTCTTGAAACCAAGGTGAAGGATCGCAATGTTGATAGAATCAAATGTCTTTGTATGGACAGTAAATGGGGCTTGTTACATAACTCTAATAATAGAACCGATAGTATTTGGGTTGCTTGGAATGTTGAAGTGGTTGATGTCAAAATGCTCTATACTTCTAATTAGGTTATTATGGTTGAAGCTAAAAGCAAGATTGATGATAATTCTTTTCGGTTAGCTATTGTCTACGGTATTAATTCGATCACAGACAGAAGTCTATTATGGAGATGTCTAAAAGATAGAATTGATGATAAAGACCCATGGGCAGTTTTGGGGGATTTTAATGTTACTATGGCTGAAAATGAGAGAAGTCCGGATTCTGATTTCATTCATGACATGATTGATTTTAATGATTGCATTCGTGACATTGGTTGTGTTGAGCCAACCAATTCTGGCAACTTCTTCACTTGGTCCTCGATGAGAGGTGATGAGCATATCAGAAGGAGCAGAATCGATAGGGGTCTTATCAATGCGAGTTGGGCTGTCAAATACCCGATGAGTCATATCCATGTCCTTAACCCGGGAATCTCTGACCATTGTCCGATCAAGCTTTTTTGGGAGAAGGATAAGAAGATGAGACACACGTTCAAGTTCTTCAATTTTTGGATGGATAAAAGCAACTTCAAAAGCATCCTTAATGAGGTTTGGAGTACGCAGGTTGATGGTTCCAATATGTTCATGGTTTCTGAAAATTTAAGGCTCCTTAAGAATCAGCTTGTTAAGTTTGATCGCAGAAAATTTAGCAACATTTCTAAGAGGGTAATGGCTGCTAGAGAGGTTCTTGATGAGGTTCTTTGGAAATGATGCTGATGACAATCTTTGAGAGGAAGAAAAGTCTGTCCTTAATTCTTTCAGAAAGCTCAGCTTAATGGAGGAAAGCTTCGGTAAACAAAAATCGAGACATAATTGGATTTCTCTCTGGGATAAGAACACGACCTTCTTTTATCGGAAATGCTCTTCTAGGAACCTTAGAAACAATGTCCATAGGCTCAAAAAGACAATGCAGATTTTGTGCAAGGCCAGGATCAGATTCAGGATTTGGCTGTCCAATATTATCAGGGTCTTATGGGTACTAAGGCTGGGCAGCAGTATAGTCATCTTAATACGCTCTATCAGATTGTTGACAAGAGGATTTCTGTTGATGATAGTCGTGATCTTATTAGGGTTGTCTCGAGAGAGGAGGTTTGGAAGGCCCTGACTAATATTAATGGTAACAAAAGTCCCGGTCCAGATGGGTTTAACGCGGAGTTTTTCAAAGTAAATTGGGACATTGTTGGTCATGACATTACAGAGGGGGTTTTAGAGTTTTTTAGGAATCGTAAAATGCTAAAGAAATGGAATCTAACTATTTTGAACCTCATTCCCAAAAGTTTCGTGCCTGAAAAAATACAAGACTTCCGACCAATTTCATGTTGTAACGTTGTTTATAAAATCATTTCAAAAATACTTGCAAAACGGTTTCAAAAAGTGATTTCTAGCATTGTTAGTCTAGGTCAATATGCATTTATACCCGGTAGGTCTATCGCATAACATTCTCTTAATGCAGAACATTCTTAAAGGTTATGGGAAAAAGAGGATCTCGCCTCAGGGTGCGTTTAAAATTGACATTCGCAAAGCTTTTGATTTCGTCAAGTGGGAAACTATCAATGATTTTCTTGTCGTCTTGGGCTTCCCTAGAATCTTCATTGAATGAATTATGCAGTGCGTTTCTACCTCCCGTTTCGTTGTGTGTGTCAATGGAGCGCACGTTGGCTACTTCAAAGGCGAAAGTGGCGTGAGACAGGGTGACCCTCTCTCTTCTTTTATCTTTGTGTTGATCATGGAGTTCTTTGAGAGTGTCTTAACGACATTCTGAAAGAACCGTCATTACACTTTCCACCCTTTCTACGAGGAGGAGAAGATTACTCACCTTTGTTTTGCTGACGACTACACGTGCCGATGTTGATACCGTTAAAACTATAAAAGATGCTATTAACTTCTTTTATGATGTTACATGTTTATTGATTAATGAGGAAAAAAGTGCAGCGTTCTATGGCGGTGTTAATGACGAAATAAAGGCAAGGATACAAGACATCATGGGCATCTCTGAAGGGTCGTTTTCGGTCCGTTACTTGGGGATTCTACTTACGGTAAGGCAGATTCATGTAGTACATTGCAGGCCACTTATTGAGAAGGTCAAAAACGTGATTATGGGTTGGGCTACCAAGAAGTTATCTTATGCGGGAAGAATTGAATTGGTGGGCAGCGTGGTAATGGGGCTTATCGGGTATTGGTCTCAACAAATTGTTCTTCCTAAGAAGGTGATGCAGGAGCTTGATACATTATTACGGGACTTCATTTGGGGCACTCATGGCCGTGGGGGAAAAAAGTCAAGTGGACTGATGTGTGTAAACCTAAGGATGAAGGAGGTGTGGGTTTGAAGAATTGTGTCGAATGGAATCATGCCGTTACTTACAAGCATTTATGGGCCTTATAATCTAAGCAGGATTCCTTATGGGTCAAATGGGTGCACTCCCGGTTTATGAAACGTGAAATGAACATATGAACGTGCAAAATTACCGACGACAAGGCTTGGTCATTAAAGAAGATATTGAAGCTCAAAAACAGCATTGGTTCGATATTTGACATCCGAATTGGTGATGGGTGTGGCACTCTGTTTTGGCACGACCCATGGTTCGAAAAAAAACCATTGATTAATAGAGATGAATTCCGAGGCCTAAGGATCCGGACGGATTGTGCGGCTGCCACGCTCCATAACATTCATAGCGGGCTTTGGGTTTCGGTTATTACTAGAGTCTTGGAAGGCAAAAAAGCTATTGATCATTTGAACGGTCTCAATATTTGTAATATGGCTGATGTGCACTTGTGGAAAGCGGAAGAAAATGGGAAAATTAAGTCAAGTGCGATTTGGAACGTTATTCGGAAAAAAGGTCAAATTGTAAGTTGGGCTTCACTTGTGTGGTCCTCGAAAATCATTCTGAGACACCGGTTTATTCTTTGGTTGGCTTTCCGTGGTAGACTTAGTACCCGTGATCGTATTCTTGCTTATATGGATATTTTGGAAGCCAATTGTGTTCTCTGTAGTGGGTTTGCGGAGTCCATTGATCATCTTTTGGGTGGCTATTTTTTTGCTAAATCTATTTGGAATATTTTCACTTTAGCCATGGGAATTGTGAGCTTGCCGGGGTCCAGGGAGGATATAAAAGTTGCTGTCCAAGTCTTATCTAAAGGTAGTAAATTTTATGCTAACGTCTTTAAGTGTGGGTTTGCTGTCATTGTTTATCATTTGTTGGCTAAGAGAAATACTAAAGTCTTTGGTAGAGTTCGTCGAAACGGTTACCATGTGTGGAGCGACATTGTATTTGATTGTGGTGCGCTAATTAGAACGTGGAAACGAGTTCCTAAATGCGAGCGTAAATGGGTCCTTTGTCACGAATGGAAAGTCAATTATGATGAAGTCACATCTTTTAAATGTTTTAAGGCTAGATAGTTCTTTATGTTTTGTTTGTAAGTCATGTATGTTGCTTTGTTAGAATTGTTTGATTCTTGAACTTTATTCCAACTTTCTAGGTTTGTTAGAAAGTTAGAGGAAACTATGTCCGTTTTCTTTCCCGTTTTGAGATTTTAATAAAATTACATTAAGTCGTTTTCCAAAAAAAAAATATAACTTTAATTTCTTTTATACATATTTTTTCCTAATTTGATCAAGACAATTAAATTATGTAAATAAACTATAATACTTTCTCTTATCTATTAAATATTAAAATATAATTTTATTTTTATTTAAATAATAATAATTTTATATTATATAATATCTTGTAAATTTATCAAACTAAATTATTTCAACAAACACTTAGTGTTTTTTTTTATAAATTAATCATAATTAAACATTAATTTATCATTAATTTTATTAATCAAATCACTTAATTTATTAAGAAAAATATTAAAAAATTTCTTTTTATTAAAAAATTATCATTATTTATTTATTTTATCAAAAAGAACATGTTTCATAAAATCACCAAAATAAATATTTTTTAAATAAATCTCATGGGAACAAACTCTTAGTTTATTCTTTTGATATGTCAAGGGACATTGAAGATAAACTAGCAGTGCCCTTGTTAAATGAATCCAAAGGGTAGAATACAGGTAGAAGAAGATGTTGTTTGTTTTCTTTTTCAATAGTAGTAATATAAATTAATTTGTAATTTTTGTTTGAATACATGTAGGAGAAGATGAAAGAAAATTCTTCTATGTACTAAGATTTTACGGATCTCAATCAACGGTTAAAAGAGAAGTATAACAATAGATTGTTTTCTTTCCCCGAGTGCCATATATTTGCATTTGATCCATGCACATCATCTCACGGCAGAGTTATTAATCACGTCAAAACGTCTAAAGAGAGTTTTCAAAAGCTTAGAAGGACAATGACATATCCTACTAAAAAGGAAGATACTCCTAATTTGATTAATCTGAAAGACCAAGGCAAGCATATCGGCACGATCTATCAAGCTCAAATTTTCGAGCTGACTGAATGCACCCACTCCGATAACACATCCGACCCAAAATGGCTAGGCAACAAATATTGTGTGCCCAAAATTGAATTTGATATTCTGTTGTTGGTAAAGGGAGGGGTGAAACATGTGAATGCGAACAACACGGTTCAATTTTCTGCACCAAGTTTCACATTGCGGAGAAGAGGGTGGAACTAAAATGCCAAATTGGTTCATTGTTCTATGATTGGAAGTTTGATAGAATGGGTGAGGATGTTTCTCTTTCTTGGACAAAAATGCAAGAACAAAATTTTGACAATATAGTAAAACAGAGTAATTCATTAATTAAGAAATTAATGTTAAAGTTATTTCCAAACAAAACTTGGGAAAACGTGGTAAGTTATTATTTTAACGTGTTCATTCTTCGCAGCAGAAGATACCATAATCGAATTACTTGATGATGAAGGAAAATATGACAGCACTATATTTGATGATGGATGGAGTCACTAGGTTTTACCGAATTTAATATGCCTTGATGTTTACCGAAAATAAATTAAGTGACACATTATTTCAATTAGAATATTCTAGAATCTGTGAGGATTTTTCTTTTTAAAATTTCCCAAATTTTAGACATAAAGGGATGAATGGTGCTTTGAATGTTGGATTTTTTTTTTTTCTATTTTAATTCATGAATGACCTATATATACTATAATTTGATAAATGTGCAAATTATTTTTGAAACTTTTTTATTCATTATTGGTGTTTTTAGAGATTTTAGATAGATAAATAAGTAAGGCAATTATTTTTCAATCTTTGCATATCTTAGCTAATATATTGTTTCTAATCTTTTTTTAATACTTCACATTTTCCATTTATGTTTAGGGCCTATTTTTGTTTTTGTTATGATTTATGTTTACGGTAGTTGATTTCATTAGGACCTATTAGTATTTATACCCTCAATCTCACTAGCTAGGTGAGGTCAAGGCACAAACCTAGAGAAAACTCTATTTCAGTTACTACACTAATGTTATTAGATTTTTAGTTTTAATTTGATATATGGAATTTTAAATAATCTGCACAAACCTTAACTTCTAGAATATACACAAATGGTGTAAAATCGTTGCGCATTATTTATTTTTTCAGAGCAACAAACAGTCCTAAATTTCATCTTGATTTGAGGTAGGTTTGACCTTAAAGCTAGTTTTTTTGATATCCTAAATTTCCGTGTCAACTCATTTTCGGTGGCTGCCCATTTGACAAACTCATCTCAATCCCCCATTTTCTTCTCTTTCTTTGATGGACTTCTCTCTCTAGATCCTTAGAGTCTTGTCTTCTCAGATTCAACCATTTCAAATAACCCTCGAAACCCTACCAGGTTATCTTTTTGTTTTTGTTGCTCTAGAAATCAAAACTAATATCTCTTCATGGAGGTAAATTCTTGATGAGAGTTCAGCTCTTTTCTGATCTATCTCTAGATTTTCTTTGATCCTTTCTGTTTGTGTTGTTTGTTTTCTTTTTTATTTGAAAACAAAATAGATGGGAAAGCAATTAATTAAACTTAGGGAAAGAAAGATTTGAAGAAAAACGTGATCTTGTACAATGGGTAGAGGGATGTGATGATCCTGCTAATTTCTCAACTTTCATGAAGCTTAAAAGGATAAATGATCATGTGATAAGTTTCAGGTAGGTTGACCTTAAACCTAGATTGTCCCAATTTAGACACAAACCTTAAACTAGCTAACTATTTTTCCGATATCCTAAATTTCCGTGTCAACTCATTTTTCTACGGCTGCCCATTTGACAAACCCTAGCTCTATCTCCCATTTTCTTCTCATTCATTTGATTGACTTCTCGCTGCTCTAGATCCATCATTTTCAAATAACCCTCAAAACCCTACCAGGTTCTCCTTTTGTTTTTATTGCTCTTTCTCAGTCACTGATTAATCAAAGGAAATCTCTAGAAATCGAATCTAGTCCGTCTTCATGGAGGTAAATTCTTGACCATAATTCAGCTCTTTTCTTCTATCTATAGATTTTCTTTGATCCTTTCTGTTTGTGTTGTTTGTTTTCTTTTTGATCTGAAAACCAAATAGATGGGAAAGAATTTGAACTTTAAGCAAGACAGCTTTGAAGAAAACCGTGATCTTGAACAATGGGTAGAGGGATGTGATGATGCTTCTAATTTTTCAGCTTTCGTGAAGCTTAAGAGGATGTTTGTTGATGTTCTTTCGTCATTCTTAAGTGGTTTCAGCATAAAGCATATAACTTCCCTGTCCATTTCGCCATTGTTGGAAGATGAGAATGAAGTAGATTTGTTTATGATTTTCTTGGTTGTGAAAGGAGAAGGTGGGTATGACTAGATTTCGGAAAAGGATTTTTGGAGTGAGGCTGCTGGAGAATGTGTTTTAGGAGATCAAATGGGAGATTATGTGAAATTGGTGTATGAGGATTACTTAGTCGACTTCAATAAGTGGTTAAAAGGAGACTTTATCGAAATGAATTTATTTGATAAAGAGTTGACGACTAAATTGGTTGTTTGACCTAACATAAAGAAAATTATTTTCCAAGTATATTCATTTTCTTAAATTTTTAGTTAGTTTGATATAAAAGATTTTACGTGTAATTTCTACCAACTTTAACTTTTAATATGTACAAAAATTATGTAAAATCGTTGCACGTTATTTATTTTTCTAGAGCAACACACAATCTAGGCACAATCTAAGTTTTCTAATGATTTAAATTAAATTTGTGTATTTTAAAACAAATGTATATTGCATAAAGTTGTTTAAAAAAAACACAAATCTTGATATATTGATCATTAATAAAGATATCATTTAAGAAAAAATAATTACCTACTATTTTAAAATCATTTTAATATTTTTGATTTAGAAATTTACTCACTCTAAATTTTCGAAATAACCCAAAACTCCATATTAAACTACCTTATAAAAAAAATAAGAGAAATGTCATTTATGAATTTTATTAATCCATAGCCTTGCACAAAACATTTTTCAAAAACTATAAACAATACTTTGTTCATAAAAACATCAACAAGAAATATTGTTTTCTCTCTTTCTAAAAATATAGTAGCAAGGTTTGTATATGCTTCATCTAAAATTTTATAAGTGTTTTAGTAATCTAAATTAATTTGTAATTTTTGATTGTATACTGGTAGAAGAAGGTGATAGTAAATACTTCTATGTACCAAGATTTTATGGATCTCAATTAAAATGTTAAAAGAGAAATATAATTGTATCCATAGATTTATTTAATTCCCGAGTGCCATATATTTGCATGTGACTACCCATGCACATTATCTTACGAAAAAGTTATTAATTATGTAGGGACTTCTAAAAATGATGCTTAAGAGTTTAGAAGTAAATAACATATCCTACTAAAAAGGAAGATACTCTTAAAATTATTAATCTAAAAGAACAAGGTAAGTGTATCGGCCCTTCTCTATCAAGCTTAAACTTCAAGTGGACTGAATGCACCAACTCTAATAATACATCCGACGCAAAATGGCTAGGCAACACATATTGTGTGCCCGAAATTGAATTTGACCCAAATTCAATTACTTATTATTATGTTAATGGTAAATGAATGGGTGAAATATGTGAATGCGAACAACCGGTTCAAATTTCTGCACCAGTTTCACATTAGGGAGAAGAGAGTGGAATTAAAACTCCAAATTGGCTCATTGTTCTATGATTGAAAGCTTGATAGAATGAGTGTGGATTTTTCGGTTTCTTTAACAAGGAAGCAAGAACAAAATTTCAATAATATAGGAAAATAGAGTCATTCATTAACTAAGAAACTCACATTAAAGATATTTTCAAACAAAACTTGGGTAAACGTAAGTTATTATTTTAACGTGTTCATTCTTCGTAGTAGAAGATACCATAATTGAATAACTTCGAATGTGAAAGAATTGGACAGCGACGATGAAGGAAAGTATGACAGCACTATATTTGATGATGGCAACATGGAGTCACTAGATTTTACCGAATTTAATATGCCTTGATGTTTACCAAAAATAAATTAAGTGGGGCATTATTTCAAGTAGAATATTCTAGAATCTTTTAGGATTTTTCTTTTATAACTTCCTACATTTTAGACATAAAGGGATAAATGGTGCTTTGAATGTTGGATTTGTAATTTTGTTTTTTCTATTTTGATTCTTGTATGACCTATAACTATAATTTGGTAATTGTGCGATTTGTTTTTGAAATTTGTTTATTCATTATTGTTGGTTTTAGAGATTTTAGCTAGATATATCTTAACTAATTGTTTTTAATCTTTTTTAATACTTCACATTTTCCATTTATGTTTAGGGCATATTTTGTTTTTGCTTAAAAAATATGTTTAGGTAGTTGGTTTAATTAGGTTCCATAAGTATTTTCTACACTCAATTTAACTAGGGTGAGATCAAAACTCATTTATATCTAATGGGTCTTGTCTCCTAGAGGAAAATGAAAAACTTCTTTTGAGAAGATTCCCACGAAGAAAGAAGTTGACTCACTTAAGAAGAAACGTGATCATCAATCTTTGTCTGAACGTTATGAGTAAATGTTAGTGGAAATAGATGATTTTAAACTTGGAGAAATTTATCCACATTCCGAGAGGAAAGATTGTAACATCGATAAATTATGATTTCAAGTATTATAAAAATGAGAGTAGTGGGTGACGAAAAGGCTTGTTAAACCGAAACATATATCAAATTTTATTCCATGTACATTCATGTTCTTAGATTTTTAGCTAGTTTAATTATTTTTTCAGCTTTGCATATTGTAGCCATTTTTTATTATATTTTTTTAATACTTTACATTTTCTATTAATGTTTAGACCATTTTTTTATTACTAGGATTTATGTTTAGGTTAGTTGGTTTGATATGAAACTTGTGCCGATTAGGACCAGAATGGTCTTAAAAATCATATACGATCCACGAGCCATTAGTATTTTCTACACTCAATTTAACTAGGGAGAGATCAAAGCTCATTTATATCCAATGAGTCTGGTCTCTGGAGGAAAATAAAACTTCTTTTGAGAAGATTTTCTCAAAGAAAGAAGTTGACTCACTTAAGAAGAAACGTAATCCTCAGTTTTTGTCAAAATGTTTTGAGTGGATGTTAGTGGAAATAGATGATTCTAACTTGAGAAATTTATCTACATTTTGAGAGGAAAGATTGTAGCATCAATAAATTTTGGTTTCAAGTATTGTAAGCATGAGAGTAGTGGGTGACGAAAAGGCTTGTTAGCTAGACCGAAACATAGATAAAATTTGGTTCAAACTAGACCGAAAAATATTATTAAACAATTACAAACTAAACAAAAATCTATCTTTTCATTTTTTCTCTTTACAAACCCAAACAAAAATACAAATTTCCCTCTTCCTTATGTTTTCTCCCATTTTTCTTTACAAACCTACAAACCCAAACAAAAATATGTTTCTTTCATTTGTTTTCTTCCCATTTCCCTTTAAATCTGTTTGTGAATCTGTTCTCAAATCGTTATTATTCATAACTGATATCCTGATATCCTTAATAGAACAATTTTAATTTTCTAGCATATGAAAAAAATTAAAAATATGAAAAAAAATCGGATCAGCAAGTATCCGGTTGGCCGATCCGATCCAGTATTTTCGGATCGGATAGTGGTCGGATACCGAATCGAATACATATCACAATTTTTGAAAAAAATAAAGGCGAATATCCGATCCGAAATACCGGATCGGATAGGTTTGGCCACCCTAATGACAGCTAATTCCGAACACGTCGTGTCTTGATAAATTTCAGGTAGGTTGACCTTAAACCTAGATTGTCCCAATTTAGACACAAACCTTAAACTAGCTTAGCTGTTTTTTTGGATATCCTAAATTTCCGTGGCAACTTGTTTCGGCGGCTGCGAGAAACCCTAGCTAGAAGTCGAACCCCCTTCTTTCGGCGGCTGCCATTTGAGAAATTAACCCTAGCTCGATCCCCCATTTTCTTCCTTCTCGTTCGTTGTTTGACTTCTCGCTGCTCTAGATCCATCAGAGTGTATCTATCAAAGGAAGCTTCTAGAAATTGAAATTAATCTGTCTTCATGGAGGTAAATTATTGATGAGAATTTCAGCTCTTTTCTTCAATCTCTAGATTTTCTTTGATCCTTTATGTTTATGTTGTTTGTTTTCTTTTTATCTGAAAACGAAATAGATGGGAAAGCAATTGAACTTAGGGCAAGACATCTTTGAAGAAAAACGTGATCTTGAACAATGGGTAGAGGGGTGTAATGATGCTTCTAATTTTTCAGCTTTCATGAAGCTTAAGAGGATGTTTGCTGATGTTCTGTCGTCATTCTTAAATGGTTTCAGTACAAAGCATGCTTCCCTGCCCATTCCGCCATTGTTGGAAGATGGGAATGAGGTAGATTTGTTTAAGCTTTTCTTAGTTGTGAGAGGAGAAGGTGGGTATGAACAAATTTCAGAAAAGAATTCTTGGAGTGAGGCTGCTGGAGAATGTGTTTTAGGTGATCAAATGGGGGATTATGTGAAATTGGTGTATGAGGAGTACTTAGTCAACTTCAATAAGTGGTTAGAAGGAGACTTTATCGAAGTGAATTTATTTGATGAAGAGTTTAACCAACTTTCGCAAGAACTGAAGAGGGGCATTCAAGGTTTAGTTGTTAGGAAACAAGACCCGATCATTAAGGATAAAGACGAAGTTGATTCGAGTGAGAGGAGACGTGATCCTCAATCTTTGTCGAAAATGCTGGAATGGATGTTAATGGCTGCGAGGAAAATAGATAGTCCTAAGATTGGGAGAATTCCTCCACCCTCACAATGGAAGGATTATAGTCTCGATAAATTATGGTTGCAAGCATTGTCAGCAAGAGAATCGTTGGTGACTAAAAGGCTTGTTCGACATAACATAAAGCAAACTATATTCCAGGTATATTCATGTTCTTAGATTTTTTGTTTTAATTTGATATAAAATATTTTCTGTAATATGTGTCCTCTTTATAACTTTTAGAATGTACACAAATTGTGTAAAATCGTTGCACGTCATCTATTTGTTTACATAGCAACACACAATTTAGGCACAATCTAGGTTTCAATAATTGATTTAAACTAGATTTTGTGTATTTTAAAACAAATGTACATTGCATATAGTTGTTTAAGAAAATACACACATCTTGATATATTGATCACTAAAGATATCATTTAAGACATAATAATTACCTACTGTTTTAAAAATTATTTCAAATATTTTAGATTTAAAAATTTACTCTAAAGTTTGGAAATAACTCAAAACTCAATATTAAACTACCTTGTAGACAAGTGAGAGAAATCTCATTTATTAATTATGTTTAGATTATCCTATTAATTTTTAAAAGAAAACTACATACAAACAGAAAAAATCTTATTAAGTCTATATATATATATATATAGTTTAATTATTAGGAACTTATTCTGAATTTTAATAATACATTAGTCTTCCTCACACATTTTTCAAAAAACTACAAATAATACTTTGTTCATAAAAAAACATCAACAAAGAATATATTTTTCTCTCTTTTTAAATATAGTATCTAGGTTTGTATATGTTTCATCTAACCTTTTCAAATAGTAGTAATATAAAGTAATTTGTAATTTTTGTTTGAATACTTGTAGAAGAAGGTGAAAGTAAATTCTTCTATGTACGAAGATTTTACGGATCTCAATCAACGGTTAAAAGAGAAGTATAATTGTAGCGATAGATTGTTTTCTTTCCCCGAGTGCCATATATTTGCATGTGACTATCCATGCACATCATCTCACGGCAGAGTTATTAATCACGTCGAGGCGTCTAAAAAGAGTTTTCAAAAGCTTAGAAGGACAAGGACATATCCTACTAAAAAGGAAGATACTCCTAAAATGATTAATTTGAAAGACCAAGGTAAGCGTATCGGCCCGCTCTATCAAGCTCAAATTTTCGAGTGGACTGAATGCACCAACTCTGATAACACATCCGACCCAAAATGGCTAGGCAACACATATTGTGTGCCTGAAGTTGAATTTGATACTTATTATGCTGTTGGTAAAGGGAGGGGTCATGAAATATGTGAATGCGAACAACCAGGTTCAATTTTCTGCACCAAGTTTCACATTGCGGAGAAGAGGGTGGAACTAAAACGCCAAATTGGCTCATTGTTCTATGATTGGAAATTTGATAGAATGGGTGAGGATGTTTCGCTTTCTTGGACAAGAATGCAAGAACAAAATTTCAACAATATAGTAAAACAGAGTAATTCATTAACTAAGAAATTCACGTTAAAGTTATTTCCAAACAAAACTTGGGAAAACGTGGTAAGTTATTATTTTAACGTGTTCATTCTTCGTAGTAGAAGATTTCAGAATCAAATTACTTCGAATGTGAAAGAATTGGACAGCGACGATGAAGGAAAATATGACAGCACTATATTTGATGATGGAAACATGGAGTCACTAGATTTTACCTTATTTGATATGCCTTGATTTTTACCGAAAATAAATTAAGTGAGACATTATTTCAAGTAGAATATTCTAGAATCTGTGAGGATTTTTCTTTCTAATTTCTCAAATTTTAGACATAAAGGGATGAATGGTGCTTTGAATGTTGGATTTGTAATTTTTTTCTATTTTGATTCTTGTATGACCTATAACTATAATTTGGTAATTGTGCAATTTGTTTTTGAAATTTTATTATTCATTATTGTTGGTTTTAGAGAGTTTAGCTAGATAAGTAAGGAAATTATTTTTCAATCTTTGCATATCTTAGCTAATTGATTTTAATCTTTTTTAATACTTCACATTTTTCATTTATGTTTAGTGCATATTTTTGTTTTTGCTTGAATATATGTTTAGGTAGTTGGTTTGATTAGGATCCATTAGTATTTTCTACCCTCAATTTCACTAGGGTGAGGTGAAGGCCCAATAATTCATTTGTTCATTAAACATTTTTGAATGTGTAATTTTTGTAAATAAATTGCTAATTTTCTTATTTGTCAAATAAATATTTGATTTATGGGAACTGAATCCATTTGAAAACATTTGTTTGGAATTGAATTTATATATGTATAAGAAAATATTTTCTGATTAGCTTCTAAATATATTTTTCAAAATAAATTTGACTATTGTATATATTTATTGAACAACATTTCTAGAACATTTATTGACTATTGGATCAATGGATTATTCATCTAATTAATTAAAAGAACATGATTAAAGTGTAGTGAATAATATTTTTGTAGTGAATCTTTTCTTGTTAATAATATTTTATATTCAATTTTTTTTGTGAGTAAGAAAACAAACTTTATACAAATAGATAACATATCATTACAAATAATTGAAAACAATGATTCAAACAAAAAGTTTGATGGGACATATATGCTCTGATCCTTTATGATAAACTGGTTTTGTTTAAATATATGCCTCTTAGAATAATAATGACCCAGTAATTGTGAATTATTTGTTATGACTTTAGAGATTAATAATTTTATCCCATTTGTAATTGTTCATAATTCCTAATCCATTTGTAAGGAATATATATTTAGACATGTCCCTTAATACGCACACATTCATTCTTTATTTAAATGAATGTATTGTGATTTTTTTTTACAGTTTATCAACTTCTGTTTTAACTTGTTTTATTGTACATATTTTAATTGGTTTCACCAACTTTTGGTGGACTACAAAAAAAAAATTAAATTAAAAACAAAATGTCTATTTAGTAATGTAACATCCCAAATCCATTAGGAAATTGGCTATAAATACCAGATCAAATTATTAGACCTCCACAACCCAAACTTAGAAATGTAACCATGAAAATATTTATAATCTATTAGCTTCATTCTTATAAAAAAAATCTATATTTACAATGATATTCCAATGTGTATATCACAATCAAAACTATAAATACTCAAAATAATAATCTAAAAAAACATCAACAAAGAATATATTTTCTCTCTTTCTACATATACTAGTAGCTGTTTGTATATACATTTTTCAATATAAATTAATTTGTAATTTTTGTTTAAATACATGTAGAAGAAGGTGAAAATAAATTCTTCTATGTACAAAGATTTTACGTATCTCAATCAACGGTTAAAAGAGAAGTATAGCAATAGATTGTTTTCTTTCCCGAGTGCCATATATTTGCATATGATCCATGCACATCATCTCACAGCAGAGTTGTTAATCCCGTCAGGACGTCTAAAAAGAGTTTTTAAAACTTAGAAGGACAAGGACATATCCTACTAAAAAGGAAGATACTCCTAATTTGATTAATCTGAAAGACCAAAGGCAAGCGTATCGGCACACTCTATCAAACTCAAATGTTTGAGCTGACTCAATGCACCTACTCCGATAACACATCCGACCCAAAATGGCTAGGAAACATATATTGTGTGCCCGAAATTGAATTTGATACTTATTCTGTCGTTGGTAAAGGGAGGGGTGAAACATGTTAATGTGAACAACCAGTTCAATTTTCTGCACCAAGTTTCACATTGCGGAGAAGAGGGTGGAACTAAAACGCCAAATTGGTTCATTGTTCTATGATTGGAAGTTTGATAGAATGGGTGAGGAAGTAATTCATTAACTAAACGAAGTTATTTCCAAACAAAATTGGGAAAACGTGGTAAGTTATTATTTTAACGTGTTCATTCTTTGTAGTAGAAGATACCAGAATCGAATTACTTCGAATGTGAAAGAATTGGACAGCGACGATGAAGGAAAATATGACAGCACTATATTTGATGATGGCAACATGGAGTCACAAGATTTTACCGAATTTAATATGCCTTAATGTTTACCGAAAATAAATTAAGTGAGACATTATTTCAATTAGAATATTCTAGAATCTGTGAGGATTTTTCTTTCTAAAATTTTCCAAATTTTAGACATAAAGGGATGAATGGTGCTTTGAATGTTGGATTTTTAATTTTTTTTTTCCTATTTTAATTCATGAATGACTTATATATACTATAATTTGGTAATTGTGCAAATTATTTTTGAAAGTTTTTTATTCATTATTGGTGTTTTTATATATTATTATCTTTAAACATTAATTTATATAATATATATTTTAAAAATTAATTTGAAAATTAAAATTAAAATTAATTGAGTAGTTGGAAGGTCACCATTAATATTAAACCTCAAATTATTTTTTAAAATATATATTCTATATATAAAATTTAATAATTAAAGATAATATATATAAATTATTTTTAAATTTTGTTTTATATATAAAAGAGATTTAATAATTATATCAAAATAAAAATTAATGATAATGTATATATATATATATAAAAGAGAGATTTAATAATTATATATATATATAATAATTAAGATTAAAGATAATATATAAAAAAAATTAAGTTTAAACAGTTATGTTTAACTAAAAAGTTGACAAAAAAAAATGTATTGATGATCTAAAAGTTGAAGGGACGATTTGTTTTAAATATTAATATGAGGGTTAAAAGTGAGTGATCAAAGATTAATTAAAGTGCCGTCTAAGTAATTTGCCCTAAAATAAATTTTTTTTTTCTCATTAAAATTGAGTCCAACTACAAATTTAATATTTTATTATAAAATTGAGATACAATTCCAAAATAATATAAAGACGACTGTTTTTTCTTAAAAACTTGTTTGATGTTGGGTTATTTGAACTTTTAATTGATTAAAATTTTCTCTCATATTTAAAAATTTAAATTTTATAAAATTAAGTTAAAATATTTTAATATATAATAAATAATAAAATGAAAAAATAAAGAGAAATAAAATGTAATAGAAGGTCCCACCATATAAAAAAAGTGGTCAATTTTTTAAATTTTGATAAAATAAATTAAAAAATAACCGCCCATTAAAATAACTCAAGTAACCAAAAGTCATTTATCCTATATTTGATTTCACTAAATCCGACCTAAGTTAAAGGAAGAATAATTTTTGATAACAAGTTTAATGTTAAATGCAATCACACGGAGGATCCTCTCCTTGGGCCTACGGGTAGGAGAGGCCTAACCTACCAAACTGAAAATTAGTGTCATTAGTTCGGTAACTTCGGTTTCTCAAAAATTAAAATAAATTAAAATTTAAAATAATTTTTTTTAATTTTAAATAATATTTTATAAATTTTATAATTCATGTTCACTAATTAATACAACTCACAAAATTAGTTTAAGTAAAAAAAATATCGTACATAATAAATAATGAATTTTAGGTTCAATTTTTTTTTTAAAAAAATATTTTAATTAAACGGGATGATTGTTACGGTGAGGATAATTATCAATAACGGCCCATAGTATTGGGCTACCCCAGCCTAAAAAAAACGTCAATTTTGACAGCTAAAAAAATGAAGGAAAAAAAAAACCGTCAATTTTGACAGCTAAAAAAATGAAGGAAAAAAAGTTTTAGTGAAGTTAGATCTAATGACTAAATTGAAATCTTTTATTTACATCCTAAAAGGCTAAATTTAATTATGTTTAAAAAATACTAGAAATATCTTGTTTATTTTAATAAATGGGCTACCCTAAGGAGTGGACTTCCCTAGCTAGGCTTATCAGGGTCGGGATAACCAACTCTGATAATAAACCCGGATCAGAAATAAAAAGTAATTTTTCATGTGGGCATAACTACTAGTTGTTCATTAAGATAATTTTATATAATTTTAATTTGTTTGGAAAAATTTTGGGGGAAAAAATTCCAACCAATATCTCGTTTATTGAATATAACGTTATTAATTGTGGAATTCTAACCGATTATATGTGAATGAAAAATGATGTATTATGGTTAGTCTTATGTACCACGAAAATGTTAAATCGACTACTCATTTACTTTAATATTGTCGAGGGGTGATTAGCATTTGAAGTTTTTTTTGAAGTATTACTAAGATTTATTTGGTGATGCTCGAGTCTTTGGATACTTGCTGAGAAGTTTGAATTGATGTGACTGATATGACAGACCTATATAGTTGGGTTACCATCTCAATTATTTTTTGGTGGATTATCTAGTTGGAGAGAAATCGTCAAATTTTCAATGTTCGTAGTCATTAAATACGTATCATTCATAATATTATTATTACGAAGCTTTCTGAGATTAGTTTAGAAAATCAATAGAGTCTGTCGAGGAGTTAATCGTTCTTCTCGATGATTTACGAGCTCGATAACTTATTAAGTGTCGTTTTTTATTTTAATATCATGATTTATCGTTTTGCAAAATGATTTTTTGTAAAAAAGAAAAATAAATTAATTAATACATAACAATAATAAAATTTAACATTTAACATTTTTTTAATTAAGAGAACTAACATTGAAATTTAACATTTTAATAACATAAATAAAATCTTATATATATATATATATATATATATATATATATATATATATATATATATATATATATATATATATATATATATATATATATATATATATATATACTAATTAACTAATTTTATCCTAGAATAATAGAGTAACTTGTTTTATCTTTATCAAAAATATTTATACAAAATTAAATAAGAATAAATAATGTGTTGCTACTAAGATTTAAATAGAAGGATATATAGTTCACCACTAGTTAACATGCTTTTTTAAAGATTTTTTAATATGTTATTTTATTTTTAAATGTTTAAAAATATAGATAGGATGGTAGTTACTAGTTAAACTCTCATTTTATAATTAAATCCTTAAACAAAGTTTCAAATAAATAAATAAATAACTTGACATATATAGGTTCAGTTTTGATTAGTTTGTTATCATAATGAAAGTCATTTAATTGAAATAAGAAATTACATATAAAAAAATAAACATTAGAGAAATGGTAACATTTAGGAAGAAGTATAAAAAAATAAAGTAAAATAATTTCAATTATTTGAGACGGTTTTACTTTAAACCAAAGTTGGGGACATAATTGTTAAAAAAACTTAAGATCAAATTCATTTAAAAACAATGATTTTAAGTTAATTTAATTCCAAATTGAAGTCAGGACCAAAATCAATTAAAAACAATAATTTTAGGTTAATTTAATTCTAAATTGAAGTTGGGGGACTAAGGTGATTTTTTTTTTTTAAAAAAGAAGTTAAAATGTTTGGAGATAAAATATGAAAAGTGAAATGAAAATAATGTATTATAAAAAGGGTAAAAATATTATATTTGGAGATTGAGAAAATATTAGAAAATAGGTTTGTTGATAACTTTGTTCTATAAAAGTTGTAAATATTATATTTAACTCCACTTTAAATTTATTAAATATAATAATTACAAACCAATATATAAAACTAGTAAATTAAATTAATTCTATAAACAAACAAGGCCTTAACTCCAATTAGGGTTCTATAAATAGCATTCATCTTCTCACATTTCTAAATCATACCCTAGTAGATGTGCGGCGCCTCTCTATACGCTTTCTTTCTCTCATCGTACCCTAGTTTAGCGCCGCCTCTCCGAGAGTTCTCTATCTTCGTTTTCGCTTGTTATTAGTAGAGTTATAGACTCGATCTATCTCAAACCGCGTAGATTTAGATAATTGAGAGCGTTAGCAAAATATTCGATCTCATTCTTGTTTTATATATTTATGCTATCACATCTCTAGGTAACATTATATTTTTAAATTTATATAATTGTTTTTGTTAAATATTTCATTTCTTTCGTTTCGATTTATCTCGTCTTCCTCTTTATGGAAGTCACCGAGGTCACTCTGATTGAAACTTTGATTCTATGTATACCTACTTTCTTATTTTAATTTAATAAAAGTGGTAGATTATTTGTTAAATCGTACAAAATATTATGACTTTAGACTGTAACTCTCAAAGTATATCTCATCAAATTTTAATGTCATAAAATTATTGGTTCAATTTTTATTATCTCATGCGTTTATTTTACAATTTTTTTAATAAAACTCACCTAGAAAATGTGTAACATGACCGTATAATAAATTATTGCAATTTTTAAGATAAACATTTTGACATTTTAAACGAAAAAGAAACTATCCATTAAAAAAAGTATTAGATCGATGTTAATACTAAGATAAAATTTTAATTATTATTTTGAATGAATGTTTTTTGAAAAAATTGCCGGAGAAGTTGAATCAATCTGAATAATCTTGTTTTAATCGTTTTTAAAAAATCTGAATAATCTTCCTCAAACAAAGTCTATGAATTATTTAAATTATTAATTTTTTTTTTATCCAGATGGAGATGCTTGTACAACCGCTCGTTATAATTATGACTCTACTTTCGTCTAGGTGCTTTCAATTTGAATCGAATATGAAATTGGGGGATCTAGAGCAGCGAGAAGTCAAACAACGAACGAGAAGAAAATGGGGGATCGAGCTAGGGTTAATTTCTCAAATGCCAGCCGCCAAAAGAAGGGGGTTCGACTTCGAGCTAGGGTTTCTCGCAGCCGCCGAAACAAGTTGACACGGAAATTTAGGATATCGGAAAAATAGCTAGCTAGTTTAAGGTTTGTGTCTAAATTGGGACAATCTAGGTTTAAGGTCAACCTACCTGAAATTTATCAATAGGACAGAATTAGCTGTCACGTGTTTCCTTTCCTTTAAAACAAAAAAATAATACTATATTTTATTTCATATTAAAAATATTACTTTTTAAAATCAAATATTTTTGGTATTAAAGGGATGATTATCATATGGAATTTAATCATATAAGTAGTTCTACTTATTTTTGTGTGTAATCAAAGTATAAACATCATATGAGAATATGGACGATGTATCCAACCTTTATGTTGAAATGACAAGTAATAATACCAAAGGAACCCAGATCCTAATGCTGATATTCTTAAAAGAGTTGGATCTGCCAATAACGGTAGGAGGGTCAGGTGGGCTGAAAAGGCTAGTACTATGCAGAAGAAAGGTTCTGATCCCAATGGGAGTTCTGGTGCTATTTCCACTAACGCCAGTCCTATTTCTTCTAATGTTAGTAAGCCTCATGCTCCTCTTCAGCCTATCTCTAATGAAATCCCTCAAGCTTGGTTGATGCAAAAAAATGAGATAGCAAATCTATCTTGGCTTCATAATCAAATAAGAAAGTTATCGCTCCAGGCTAGAAAACAGGAAATCATGATGGCTAAGAACCATTTAGAACAGCTGAATATCCAGTTCAATGTCCATTATTTACAGGATTGGAATTTGTTTGATAAGAGTCAGTATGATGTTGTTGTTAAATGGTCGGTTGATTTAATTAAGGAAGCTTCTAAATGTCCTAAAGCCCAAGTATATTCAGTTAGAAGTAATCCTGGAAGATCCTGGCTGGAAGGTAACGTATGGAGCAGAACTGCCACACCTGACCCTGAAAAGGGTAAATTCAGTGTTGATACTTCTTCTTTGGTTGTGATTACCCTTGATCAACCATATAAGTTCAAACTCCCGCCAGAGATTGAGGAAGTTTGTGTCAAAGCTTGGGATTTTGTCCTTGTTGGTCATTTTATGGGCAATACTAAGATCCCATTCAATGTTGTTAAAAATACTCTTTTGGAACTATGGGAGAAAGCTGGTCAGAAGGTCACTGTTAATGATTTTGGGTTTTACTTTCTATTCTTCCGCAATGGCAGTGAGTTGTAGGGAATCATTAGTGCTGAGTATACATTTATCAAAAATCAGAGATTCAAGATATATAAGTGGTGTGAAAAGCTCAACACAAATTGTAAACCTCCTGAGTTGGAGAAAATCTGGGTCAAACTCAAAAATATTCCTCCACACATTTGCAATCCTACAGGTCTTGCATATATTGCAAAAATGCTTGGAAAGCCTCTTATGTTTGACCCAGCAATGGAAGGATATGAACGAGCATCCATTTCCAGAGTGAGTGTTGAAATTCATCCAGGCAGCCACCTTCCCATGAAGCTTGAACTACAGGATAGGTTGGGTTCCTCTTATACCATTGGTGTGCAATACGAATGGAGGCTGAATCGCTGTATTAGGTGCAGCACTTTTACCCACCCTATTAAGAACTTTCATGTCAATAATGCTTGTTCTCCAAACACTAGTAATCCTCCCAATTCCAGTGTTCCCACCCCAGCAGTTGGTCTAAACAATAGAAACGTTGTTGCTGACCCTGAGCCTCTTGCTCATCAGTCTGGGCAATGTGATAATACGAGTTGGTTTCTGAAAACTGGAAAGTTTGTTTGTCTTGATGTCAAGGCAATGAGTAATTTTAGGCAAAAAAGATTAGGGACATACAAATAGGTTGAGAAGCAGAAAAAGATTGTCAAACGGTTATGGAGTCGTAATAGAGTTAAGGGTATTAATGGTGATACTGTTTTTCAGGGTAAGAGTATGCTGGTTTTTTCCCCAAGTTACCATGGGAAGTGTAATGAGAGCTTGGAAGCTGGCAATATGATGGCTAGCAATCTGTCTGATGAAAAAGTTTGCAATTTATCTCTCCTACAGGAGGTTAAGAAAAGTCATGGGTTAATAATGAAAAAGAAGAGAAAGTTGAAACAGGTCTGGGTGCAGAAACGAGTTGGATTGCTGGATCAGAATCAGAATCTTGGTGTTAGGCAGGAAATTGAACAATATGTAATGTTATTCGCTCAGGGTCAGGACTGTGTCATCTCAGGTCAGGACTGTGTCATCCCAGGTCAAGACTGTGTCATCCCTAATAAGGACTGTGTCATTCCAGGTCAGGACCTTGTCATCTCAGGTCAGGACTATGTAATCCCAAGTCAGGACAATGTCATTGCTGGTCAGGACTGTGTCATCCCAGGTCTGGACAATGTCATCTCTGATCAGGACCTTGTCATCCCAGGTCGGGACCGTATCATTGCTGATCAAGACTGTGTCAATCCAGGTATGGACAATGTCATCTCTAATCAGGACCTTGTCATCTCAGGTTAGGACTGTGTTCTTGATCAAGACCGTGGGAATTATTGCTCAACCACCCTCTACATCCATGATCATTTTTCCAAAGAATTATAATAATACTATGCAGAATGGTGAGCTTTTAGTGAAAGGTCATAAATCCCCCAATCAGGGTGATAGGGATAAGGATCTGATTCCTAATCTCAGTCATAAAAAAGAACATTCTTGCTCCAATCAAAAGTCTCTTAGTTCCTGCAGCACTATTCTCCTCACAAGTAAATTGAACCGTAGACTCCTTAGCCCTGACATTGTTCCTAGCCCTAACTTCTTGGGTACTGAGTTTGATTTTGCCATGAGAGATGGTTTGGGTCAACTTATTCCAGGAACTCACATTGATCCCAATCTTGAATACGATAATCAAAACCCTAATACAATTCTAAGTCATGGCTACGGTCAGGATATTCAAAGGTTCGAGGAATGTGTTGATCGTCGGCTTGGAGTGCTTGGTTTGGTTGGAAATAATATTGGGGGTATCAGAGTGTACATTCTGGTGATGATAAACAAATATGTAGAGTTGGGCTTCAACATGTGCTGGGTAATAATAAAACTACTGATGAAGGTCATGTTGTATACTCTGATTTAGCAAGGCTTGAGTCGGGTCGGTATAAAACGTTAATATTTGGGTTGGTTGTATCCGTTGCAAGTCTGGTCGGGTTTTCAGTTCCAACAGAGTTTGATTATGCAGGGTCTGAGGAAGGGTTATCCTTGGAAAAATAGTCTGCGATGGTTGTTCCTAGTTTTGCAACCCTTGTGGTTGGGTTGGCTGGTCTTTCTTGTTCAGTTGTTGCAGTATTTAATGGGTCTGTTGAGTCTGGTGGTTATGATAAGTTTGGTGGGTCTGTTGGGTCATCATTAGCTGATTCTGGGTTGGAGACTTCTGAGGCTGCTTTGGTCGGTTGGGAAAATTCAGGTACAACAGGTTTGGGTGATATTGATTCTGGATTAGTAGGGATCTATGACACTGATATTGAAGGTAAATAGAGTCAAATTCTATTGATTGATAACTGTAAGCACAATAATGTTGAGTTACTGGTTCCTAACGAGAATGATCCAATGCCCATTTACTGCCCCAATCTTGAAGCTAATCAATCGGTGACAATTAAGGACAGCCAAGATAGTGATGCTTATGGGTTTTCAGAAAATGATAGCAGCGTTAGAAGGGATTATGAAATGGCTAGGCAATTTGTTAACCATGATGACAACGAAATTCATGAATCTAACTTGTATATCACTTTATGAATATTATGACATGGAATATACGGGACATCAACGATCCCATCAAAAGCAAGGAAATTCGTAAAATTATTGATGATCAGAAGCTTACTATCTTGGGAATTCTTGAAACCAAGGTGAAGGATCACAATGTTGATAGAATCAAATGTCTTTGTATGGACAGTAAATGGGGCTTGTTACATAACTCTAATAATAGAACCGATAGTATTTGGGTTGCTTGGAATGTTGAAGTGGTTGATGTCAAAATGCTTTATACTTCTAATTAGGTTATTATGGTTGAAGCTAAAAGCAAGATTGATGATAATTCTTTTCGGTTAGCTATTGTCTACTGTATTAATTCGATCACAGACAGAAGTCTATTATGGAGATGTCTAAAAGATAGAATTGATGATAAAGACCCATGGGCAGTTTTGGGGGATTTTAATGTTACTATGGCTGAAAATGAGAGAAGTCCGGATTCTGATTTCACTCATGACATTATTGATTTTAATGATTGCATTTGTGACATTGGCTGTGTTAAGCCAACCAATTCTGGCAACTTCTTCACTTGGTCCTCGACGAGAGGTGATGAGCATATCAGAAGGAGCAGAATCGATAGGGGTCTTATCAATGCGAGTTGGGCTGTCAAATACCCGATGAGTCATATCCATGTCCTTAACCCGGGAATCTCTGACCATTGTCCGATCAAGCTTTTTTGGGAGAAGGATAAGAAGATGAGACACCCGTTCAAGTTCTTCAATTTTTGGATGGATAATGGCAACTTCAAAAGCATCCTTAATGAGGTTTGGAGTACGCAGGTTGATGGCTCCAATATGTTCATGATTTCTGAAAATTTAAGGCTCCTTAAGAATCAGCTTGTTAAGTTTGATCGCATAAAATTTAGCAACATTTCTAAGAGGGTAATGGTTGCTAGAGAGGTTCTTGATGAGGTTCAATCCAGGTTCCTTGGAAATGATGTTGATGACAATCTTCGGGAGGAAGAAAAGTCTGCCCTTAATTCTTTCAGAAAGCTCAGCTTAATGGAGGAAAGCTTTGGTAAACAAAAATCGAGACATAATTGGATTTCTCTATGGGATAAGAACACGGCCTTCTTTTATTGGAAAAGCTTTTCTAGGAACCTTAGAAACAATGTCCATAGGCTCAAGAAAGACAATGCAGATTTTGTGCAAGGCCAGGATCAGATTCAGGATTTAGCTGTCCAATATTATCGGGGTCTTATGGGTACTAAGGCTGGGCAGCAGTATAGTCATCTTAATACGCTCTATCAGATTGTTGACAAGAGGATTTCTGCTGATGATAGTCGTGATCTTATTAGGGTTGTCTCGAGAGAGGAGTTTCGGAAGGCCCTGACTAATATTAATGGTAACAAAAGTCCCGGTCCAGATGGGTTTAACGCGGAGTTTTTCAAAGTAAATTGGGACATTGTTGGTCATGACATTACAGAGGGGGTTTTAGAGTTTTTTAGGAATCGTAAAATGCTCAAGAAATGGAATCTAACTATTTTAAACCTCATTCCCAAAAGTTTCGTGCCTGAAAAAATACAAGACTTCCGACCCATTTCATGTTATAACGTTGTTTATAAAATCATTTCAAAAATACTTGCAAAACAGTTTCAAAAAGTTATTTCTAGCATTGTTAGTCTAGGTAAATATGCATTTATACCCGCTAGGTCTATCGCATAACATTCTCTTAATGCAGAACATTCTTAAGGGTTATGGGAAAAAGAGGATCTCGCCTCAGGTTGCGTTTAAAATTGACATTCGCAAAGCTTTTGATTCTGTCAAGTGGGAAACTATCAATGATTTTCTTGTCGTCTCGGGCTTCCCTAGAATCTTCATTGAATGGATTATGCAGTGCGTTTCTACCTCCCATTTCGTTGTCTGTGTCAATGGAGCGCACGTTGGCTACTTTAAAGTCGAAAGTGGCGTGAGACAGGGTGACCCTCTCTCTTCTTTTATCTTTGTTTTGATCATGGAGGTCTTTGAGAGTGTCTTAACGACATTCCGAAAGAACCGTCATTACACTTTCCACCCTTTCTACGAGGAGGAGAATATTACTCACCTTTGTTTTGCTGACGACCTATTTATTCTTACACGCGCCGATGTTGATACCGTTAAAATTATAAAAGATGCTATTAACTTCTTTTATGATGTTACAGGTTTATTGATTAATGAGGGAAAAAGTGCAGCGTTCTATGGCGGTGTTAATGACGAAATAAAGGCAAGGATACAAGACATCATGGGCATCTCTGAAGGGTCGTTTTTGGTCCGTTACTTGGGGATTCTACTTACGGTAAGGCAGATTCATGTAGTACATTGCAGGCTACTTATTGAGAAGGTCAAAAACGTGATTATGAGTTGGGCTACCAAGAAGTTATCTTATGCGGGAAGAATTGAATTGGTGGGCAGCGTGGTAATGGGGCTTATTGGGTATTGGTCTCAACAAATTGTTCTTCCTAAGAAGGTGATGCAAGAGCTTGATACATTATTACGGGACTTCATTTGGGACACTCATGGTCGTGGAGGAAAAAAGTCAAGTGGACTGATGTGTGTAAACCTAAGGATGAAGGAGGTGTGGGTTTGAAGAATTGTGTCGAATGGAATCGTGTCGTTACTTACAAGCATTTATGGGCCTTATAATCTAAGCAGGATTCCTTATGGGTCAAATGGGTGCACTCCCAATTTATGAAACGTGAAATGAACATATGAACGTGCAAAATTACCGACGACATGGCTTGGTCATTAAAGAAGATATTGAAGCTCAAAAACAGCATTGGTTCGATATTTGACATCCGAATTGGTGATGGGCGTGGCACTCTGTTTTGGCACGACCCATGGTTCGAAAAAAAATCATTGATTAGTAGAGATGAATTCTGAGGCCTAAGGATCCGGAGGGATTGTGCGGCTGCCACGGTCCATAACATTCATAGAGGGCTTTGGGTTTCGGTTATTACTAGATTCTTGGAAGGCAAAAGAGCTATTGATCATTTGAACGGTCTCAATATTTGTAATATGGTTGATGTGCACTTGTGGAAAGCGGAAGAAAATGGGAAAATTAAGTCAAGTGCGATTTGGAACGTTATTCGGGAAAAAGGTCAAATTGTAAGTTGGGCTTCACTTGTGTGGTCCTCGAAAATCATTCTGAGACACCGGTTTATTCTTTGGTTGGCTTTCCATGGTAGACTTAGTACCCGTGATCGTATTCTTGCTTATATGGATATTCCGGACGCCAATTGTGTTCTTTGTAGTGGGTTTGCGGAGTCCATTGATCATCTTTTGGGTGGCTGTTTTTTTGCTAAATCTATTTGGAATATTTTCACTTTAGCCATGGGAATTGTGAGCTTGCCGGGGTCCCGGGAGGATATAAAAGTTGCTGCCCAAGTCTTATCTAAAGGTAGTAAATTTTATGCTAACGTCTTTAAGTGTGGGTTTGTTGTCATTGTTTATCATTTGTTGGCTGAGAGAAATACTAAAGTCTTTGGTAGAGTTCGTCGAAACGTTGATCATGTGTGGAGCGACATTGTATTTGATTGTGGTGCGCTAATTAGAACGTGGAAACGGGTTCCTAAATGCGAGCGTAAATGGGTCCTTTGTCACGAATGGAAAGTCAATTAGGAAGATAGTTCTTTATGTTTTGTTTGTAAGTCATGTATGTTGCTTTGTTAGAATTGTTTGATTCTTGAACTTTATTCCAACTTTCTAGGTTTGTTAGAAAGTTAGAGGAAACTATGTCCGTTTTCTTTCCCGTTTTGAGATTTTAATAAAATGACATTAAGTCGTTTTCCAAAAAAAAAAATATAACTTTAATTTCTTTTATACATATTTTTTCCTAATTTGATGAAGACAATTAAATTATGTAAATAAACTATAATACTTTCTCTTATCTATTAAATATTAAAATATAATTTTATTTTTATTTAAATAATAATAATTTTATATTATATAATATCTTGTAAATTTATCAAACTAAATTATTTCAACAAACACTTAGTGTTTTTCTTATAAATTAATCATAATTAAACATTAATTTTATTAATCAAATCATTTAATTTATTAAGAAAAATATTAAAAAATTTCTTTTTATTAAAAAATTATCATTATTTATTTATTTTTTTTATCAAAAAGAACATGTTTCATAAAATCACCAAAATAAATATTTTTTAAATAAATCTCATGGGAACAAGCTCTTAGTTTATTCCTTTGATATGTCAAGGGACATTGAAGATAAACTAGTAGTGCCCTTGTTAAATGAATCCAAAGGGTAGAATACAGGTAGAAGAAGATGTTGTTTGTTTTCTTTTTCAATAGTAGTAATATAAATTAATTTGTAATTTTTGTTTGAATACATGTAGAAGAAGATGAAAGTAAATTCTTCTATGTACGAAAATTTTACGGATCTCAATCAACGGTTAAAAGAGAAGTATAACAATAGATTGTTTTCTTCCCCGAGTGCCATATATTTGCATGTGATCCATGCACATCATCTCACGGCAGAGTTGTTAATCACGTCAAAACGTTTAAAAAGAGTTTTCAAAAGCTTAGAAGGACAAGGACATATCCTACTAAAAAGGAAGATACTCCTAATTTGATTAATCTGAAAGACCAAGGCAAGCGTATCGGCACGATCTATCAAGCTCAAATTTTTGAGCTGGCTGAATGCACCCACTCCGATAACACATCCGACCCAAAATGGCTAGGCAACAAATATTGTGTGCCCAAAATTGAATTTGATACTTATTGTGTTGTTGGTAGAGGGAGGGGTGAAACATGTGAATGCGAACAACACGGTTCAATTTTCTGCACCAAGTTTCACATTGCGGAGAAGAGGGTGGAACTAAAATGCCAAATTGGTTCATTGTTCTATGATTGGAAGTTTGATAGAATGGGTGAGGATGTTTCTCTTTCTTGGACAAAAATGCAAGAACAAAATTTTGACAATATAGTAAAACAGAGTAATTCATTAATTAAGAAATTAATGTTAAAGTTATTTCCAAACAAAACTTGGGAAAACGTGGTAAGTTATTATTTTAACGTGTTCATTCTTCGCAGCAGAAGATACCATAATCGAATTACTTGATGATGAAGGAAAATATGACAGCACTTTATTTGATGATGGATGGAGTCACTAGGTTTTACCGAATTTAATATGCCTTGATGTTTACCGAAAATAAATTAAGTGACACATTATTTCAATTAGAATATTCTAGAATCTGTGAGGATTTTTCTTTTTAAAATTTCCCAAATTTTAGACATAAAGGGATGAATGGTGCTTTGAATGTTGGATTTTTTTTTTTCTATTTTAATTCATGAATGACCTATATATACTATAATTTGATAATTGTGCAAATTATTTTTGAAACTTTTTTATTCATTATTGGTGTTTTTAGAGATTTTAGATAGATAAATAAGTAAGGCAATTATTTTTCAATCTTTGCATATCTTAGCTAATTGTTTCTAATCTTTTTTTAATACTTCACATTTTCCATTTATGTTTAGGGCCTATTTTTGTTTTTGTTATGATTTATGTTTACGGTAGTTGATTTCATTAGGACCTATTAGTATTTATACCCTCAATCTCACTACCTAGGTGAGGTCAAGGCACAAACCTAGAGAAAACTCTATTTCAGTTACTACACTAATGTTATTAGATTTTTAGTTTTAATTTGATATATGAAATTTTAAATAATCTGCACAAACCTTAACTTCTAGAATATACACAAATGGTGTAAAATCGTTGCGCATTATTTATTTTTTCAGAGCAACAAACAGTCCTAAATTTCATCTTGATTTGAGGTAGGTTTGACCTTAAAGCTAGTTTTTTTGATATCCTAAATTTCCGTGTCAACTCATTTTCGGTGGCTGCCCATTTGACAAACTCATCTCAATCCCCCATTTTCTTTCTCTTTCTTTGATGGACTTCTCTCTCTAGATCCTTAGAGTCTTGTCTTCTCAGATTCAACCATTTCAAATAACCCTCGAAACCCTACCAGGTTATCTTTTTGTTTTTGTTGCTCTAGAAATCAAAACTAATATCTCTTCATGGAGGTAAATTCTTGATGAGAGTTCAACTCTTTTCTGATCTATCTCTAGATTTTCTTTGATCCTTTCTGTTTGTGTTGTTTGTTTTCTTTTTTATTTGAAAACAAAATAGATGGGAAAGCAATTAAACTTAGGGAAAGAAAGATTTGAAGAAAAACGTGATCTTGTACAATGGGTAGAGGGATGTGATGATCCTGCTAATTTCTCAACTTTCATGAAGCTTGCTTAAGAGGATAAATGATCATGTGATAAGTTTCAGGTAGGTTGACCTTAAACCTAGATTGTCCCAATTTAGACACAAACCTTAAACTAGCTAACTATTTTTCCGACTCATTTTTCTACGGCTGCCCATTTGACAAACCCTAGCTCTATCTCCCATTTTCTTCTCATTCATTTGATTGACTTCTCGCTGCTCTAGATCCATCATTTTCAAATAACCCTCAAAACCCTACCAGGGTCTCCTTTTGTTTTTATTGCTCTTTCTCAGTCACTGATTAATCAAAGGAAATCTCTAGAAATCGAATCTAGCTAGTCCGTCTTCATGGAGGTAAATTCTTGACCATAATTCAGCTCTTTTCTTCTATCTATAGATTTTCTTTGATCCTTTCTGTTTGTGTTGTTTGTTTTCTTTTTGATCTGAAAACCAAATAGATGGGAAAGCATTTGAACTTTAAGCAAGACATGAGCTTTGAAGAAAACCGTGATCTTGAACAATGGGTAGAGGGATGTGATGATGCTTCTAATTTTTCAGCTTTCGTGAAGCTTAAGAGGATGTTAATTTGTTGATGTTCTTTCGTCATTCTTAAGTGGTTTCAGCATAAAGCATACTTCCCTGTCCATTTCGCCATTGTTGGAAGATGAGAATGAAGTAGATTTGTTTATGATTTTCTTGGTTGTGAAAGGAGAAGGTGGGTATGACTAGATTTCGGAAAAGGATTTTTGGGGTGAGGCTGCTGGAGAATGTGTTTTAGGAGATCAAATGGGAGATTATGTGAAATTGGTGTATGAGGATTACTTAGTCGACTTCAATAAGTGGTTAAAAGGAGACTTTATCGAAATGAATTTATTTGATAAAGAGTGGACGACTAAATTGGTTGTTTGACCTAACATAAAGAAAATTATTTTCCATTTTCTTAAATTTTTAGTTAGTTTGATATAAGAGATTTTACGTGTAATTTGTACCAACTTTAACTTTTAAAATGTACAAAAATTATGTAAAATCGTTGCACGTTATTTATTTTTCTAGAGCAACACACAATCTAGGCACAATCTAAGTTTTCTAATGATTTAAATTAAATTTGTGTATTTTAAAACAAATGTATATTGCATAAAGTTGTTTAAAAAAAACACAAATCTTGATATATTGATCATTAATAAAGATATCATTTAAGAAAAAATAATTACCTACTATTTTAAAATCATTTTAATATTTTTGATTTAGAAATTTACTCACTCTAAATTTTCGAAATAACCCAAAACTCCATATTAAACTACCTTATAAAAAAAATAAGAGAAATGTCATTTATGAATTTTATTAATCCATAGCCTTGCACAAAACATTTTTCAAAAACTATAAACAATACTTTGTTCATAAAAACATCAACAAGAAATATTGTTTTCTCTCTTTCTAAAAATATAGTAGCAAGGTTTGTATATGCTTCATCTAAAATTTTATAAGTGTTTTAGTAATCTAAATTAATTTGTAATTTTTTATTGTATACTGGTAGAAGAAGGTGATAGTAAATACTTCTATGTACCAAGATTTTATGGATCTCAATTAAAATGTTAAAAGAGAAATATAATTGTATCCATAGATTTATTTAATTCCCGAGTGCCATATATTTGCATGTGACTACCCATGCACATTATCTTACGAAAAAGTTATTAATTATGTAGGGACTTCTAAAAATGATGCTTAAGAGTTTAGAAGTAAATAACATATCCTACTAAAAAGGAAGATACTCTTAAAATTATTCATCTAAAAGAACAAGGTAAGTGTATTGACCCTTCTCTATCAAGCTTAAACTTCAAGTGGACTGAATGCACCAACTCTAATAATACATCCGACGCAAAATGGCTAGGCAACACATATTGTGTGCCCGAAATTGAATTTGACCCAAATTCAATTACTTATTATTATGTTAATGGTAAATGAATGGGTGAAATATGTGAATGCGAACAACCGGTTCAAATTTCTGCACCAGTTTCACATTAGGGAGAAGAGAGTGGAATTAAAACTCCAAATTGGCTCATTGTTCTATGATTGAAAGTTTGATAGAATGAGTGTGGATTTTTCGGTTTCTTTAACAAGGAAGCAAGAACAAAATTTCAATAATATAGGAAAATAGAGTCATTCATTAACTAAGAAACTCACATTAAAGATATTTTCAAACAAAACTTGGGTAAACGTAAGTTATTATTTTAACGTGTTCATTCTTCGTAGTAGAAGATACCATAATTGAATAACTTCGAATGTGAAAGAATTGGACAGCGACGATGAAGGAAAGTATGACAGCACTATATTTGATGATGGCAACATGGAGTCACTAGATTTTACCGAATTTAATATGCCTTGATGTTTACCAAAAATAAATTAAGTGGGGCATTATTTCAAGTAGAATATTCTAGAATCTTGATTTTTCTTTTATAACTTCCTACATTTTAGACATAAAGGGATAAATGGTGCTTTGAATGTTGGATTTGTAATTTTGTTTTTTCTATTTTGATTCTTGTATGACCTATAACTATAATTTGGTAATTGTGCAATTTGTTTTTGAAATTTGTTTATTCATTATTGTTGGTTTTAGAGATTTTAGCTAGATATATCTTAACTAATTGTTTTTAATCTTTTTTAATACTTCACATTTTCCATTTATGTTTAGGGCATATTTTGTTTTTGCTTGAAAAATATGTTTAGGTAGTTGGTTTAATTAGGTTCCATAAGTATTTTCTACACTCAATTTAACTAGGGTGAGATCAAAACTCATTTATATCTAATGGGTCTTGTCTCCTAGAGGAAAATGAAACTTCTTTTGAGAAGATTCCCACGAAGAAAGAAGTTGACTCACTTAAGAAGAAACGTGATCATCAATCTTTGTCTGAACGTTATGAGTAAATGTTAGAGGAAATAGATGATTTTAAACTTGGAAAAAGTTATCCACATTCCGAGAGGAAAGATTGTAACATCGATAAATTATGATTTCAAGTATTATAAAAATGAGAGTAGTGGGTGACGAAAAGGCTTGTTAAACCGAAACATAGATCAAATTTTATTCCATGTACATTCATGTTCTTAGATTTTTAGCTAGTTTAATTATTTTTTCAGCTTTGCATATTGTAGCCATTTTTTATTATATTTTTTTAATACTTTACATTTTCTATTAATGTTTAGACCATTTTTTTATTACTAGGATTTATGTTTAGGTTAGTTGGTTTGATATGAAACTTGTGCCGATTAGGACCAGAATGGTCTTAAAAATCATATACGATCCACGAGCCATTAGTATTTTCTACACTCAATTTAACTAGGGAGAGATCAAAGCTCATTTATATCCAATGAGTCTGGTCTCTGGAGGAAAATAAAACCTCTTTTGAGAAGATTTTCTCAAAGAAAGAAGTTGACTCACTTAAGAAGAAACGTGATCCTCAGTTTTTGTCAAAATGTTTTGAGTGGATGTTAGTGGAAATAGATGATTCTAACTTGAGAAATTTATCTACATTTTGAGAGGAAAGATTGTAGCATCAATAAATTATGGTTTCAAGTATTGTAAGCATGAGAGTAGTGGGTGACGAAAAGGCTTGTTAGCTAGACCGAAACATAGATAAAATTTGGTTCAAACTAGACCGAAAAATATTATTAAACAATTACAAACTAAACAAAAATCTATCTTTTCATTTTTTCTCTTTACAAACCCAAACAAAAATACAAAATTTCCCTCTTCCTTATGTTTTCTCCCATTTTTCTTTACAAACCTACAAACCCAAACAAAAATATGTCTCTTTCATTTGTTTTCTTCCAATTTCCCTTTAAATCTGTTTGTGAATCTGTTCTCAAATTGTTATTATTCATAACTGATATCCTTAATAGAACAATTTTAATTTTCTAGCATATGAAAAAAATTAAAAATATCAAAAAAAATCGGATCAGCAAGTATCCGGTTGGCCGATCCGATCCGGTATTTTCGGATCGGATAGTGGTCGGATACCGAATCGAATACATATCACAATTTTTGAAAAAAATAAAGGCGAATATTCGATCCGAAATACCGGATCGGATAGGTTTGGCCACCCTAATGACAGCTAATTCCGAACACGTCGTGTCTTGATAAATTTCAGGTAGGTTGACCTTAAACCTAGATTGTCCCAATTTAGACACAAACCTTAAACTAGCTTAGCTGTTTTTTTGGATATCCTAAATTTCCGTGGCAACTTGTTTCGGCGGCTGCGAGAAACCCTAGCTAGAAGTCGAACCCCCTTCTTTCGGCGGCTGCCATTTGAGAAATTAACCCTAGCTCGATCCCCCATTTTCTTCCTTCTCGTTCGTTGTTTGACTTCTCGCTGCTCTAGATCCATCAGAGTGTATCTATCAAAGGAAGCTTCTAGAAATTGAAATTAATCTGTCTTCATGGAGGTAAATTATTGATGAGAATTTCAGCTCTTTTCTTCAATCTCTAGATTTTCTTTGATCCTTTATGTTTATGTTGTTTGTTTTCTTTTTATCTGAAAACGAAATAGATGGGAAAGCAATTGAACTTAGGGCAAGACATCTTTGAAGAAAAACGTGATCTTGAACAATGGGTAGAGGGGTGTAATGATGCTTCTAATTTTTCAGCTTTCATGAAGCTTAAGAGGATGTTTGCTGATGTTCTGTCGTCATTCTTAAATGGTTTCAGTACAAAGCATGCTTCCCTGCCCATTCCGCCATTGTTGGAAGATGGGAATGAGGTAGATTTGTTTAAGCTTTTCTTAGTTGTGAGAGGAGAAGGTGGGTATGAACAAATTTCAGAAAAGAATTCTTGGAGTGAGGCTGCTGGAGAATGTGTTTTAGGTGATCAAATGGGGGATTATGTGAAATTGGTGTATGAGGAGTACTTAGTCAACTTCAATAAGTGGTTAGAAGGAGACTTTATCGAAGTGAATTTATTTGATGAAGAGTTTAACCAACTTTCGCAAGAACTGAAGAGGGGCATTCAAGGTTTAGTTGTTAGGAAACAAGACCCGATCATTAAGGATAAAGACGAAGTTGATTCGAGTGAGAGGAGACGTGATCCTCAATCTTTGTCGAAAATGCTGGAATGGGTGTTAATGGCTGCGAGGAAAATAGATAGTCCTAAGATTGGGAGAATTCCTCCACCCTCACAATGGAAGGATTATAGTCTCGATAAATTATGGTTGCAAGCATTGTCAGCAAGAGAATCGTTGGTGACTAAAAGGCTTGTTCGACATAACATAAAGCAAACTATATTCCAGGTATATTCATGTTCTTAGATTTTTTGTTTTAATTTGATATAAAATATTTTCTGTAATATGTGTCCTCTTTATAACTTTTAGAATGTACACAAATTGTGTAAAATCGTTGCACGTCATCTATTTGTTTACATAGCAACACACAATTTAGGCACAATCTAGGTTTCAATAATTGATTTAAACTAGATTTTGTGTATTTTAAAACAAATGTACATTGCATATAGTTGTTTAAGAAAATACACACATCTTGATATATTGATCACTAAAGATATCATTTAAGACATAATAATTACCTACTGTTTTAAAAATTATTTCAAATATTTTAGATTTAAAAATTTACTCTAAAGTTTGGAAATAACTCAAAACTCAATATTAAACTACCTTGTAGACAAGTGAGAGAAATCTCATTTATTAATTATGTTTAGATTATCCTATTAATTTTTAAAAGAAAACTACATACAAACAGAAAAAATCTTATTAAGTCTATATATATATATATAGTTTAATTATTAGGAACTTATTCTGAATTTTAATAATACATTAGTCTTCCTCACACATTTTTCAAAAAACTACAAATAATACTTTGTTCATAAAAAAACATCAACAAAGAATATATTTTTCTCTCTTTTTAAATATAGTATCTAGGTTTGTATATGTTTCATCTAACCTTTTCAAATAGTAGTAATATAAAGTAATTTGTAATTTTTGTTTGAATACTTGTAGAAGAAGGTGAAAGTAAATTCTTCTATGTACGAAGATTTTACGGATCTCAATCAACGGTTAAAAGAGAAGTATAATTGTAGCGATAGATTGTTTTCTTTCCCCGAGTGCCATATATTTGCATGTGACTATCCATGCACATCATCTCACGGCAGAGTTATTAATCACGTCGAGGCGTCTAAAAAGAGTTTTCAAAAGCTTAGAAGGACAAGGACATATCCTACTAAAAAGGAAGATACTCCTAAAATGATTAATTTGAAAGACCAAGGTAAGCGTATCGGCCCGCTCTATCAAGCTCAAATTTTCGAGTGGACTGAATGCACCAACTCTGATAACACATCCGACCCAAAATGGCTAGGCAACACATATTGTGTGCCTGAAGTTGAATTTGATACTTATTATGCTGTTGGTAAAGGGAGGGGTCATGAAATATGTGAATGCGAACAACCAGGTTCAATTTTCTGCACCAAGTTTCACATTGCGGAGAAGAGGGTGGAACTAAAACGCCAAATTGGCTCATTGTTCTATGATTGGAAATTTGATAGAATGGGTGAGGATGTTTCGCTTTCTTGGACAAGAATGCAAGAACAAAATTTCAACAATATAGTAAAACGGAGTAATTCATTAACTAAGAAATTCACGTTAAAGTTATTTCCAAACAAAACTTGGGAAAACGTGGTAAGTTATTATTTTAACGTGTTCATTCTTCGTAGTAGAAGATTTCAGAATCAAATTACTTCGAATGTGGAAGAATTGGACAGCGACGATGAAGGAAAATATGACAGCACTATATTTGATGATGGAAACATGGAGTCACTAGATTTTACCTTATTTGATATGCCTTGATTTTTACCGAAAATAAATTAAGTGAGACATTATTTCAAGTAGAATATTCTAGAATCTGTGAGGATTTTTCTTTCTAATTTCTCAAATTTTAGACATAAAGGGATGAATGGTGCTTTGAATGTTGGATTTGTAATTTTTTTCTATTTTGATTCTTGTATGACCTATAACTATAATTTGGTAATTGTGCAATTTGTTTTTGAAATTTTATTATTCATTATTGTTGGTTTTAGAGAGTTTAGCTAGATAAGTAAGGAAATTATTTTTCAATCTTTGCATATCTTAGCTAATTGTTTTTAATCTTTTTTAATACTTCACATTTTCCATTTATGTTTAGTGCATATTTTTGTTTTTGCTTGAATATATGTTTAGGTAGTTGGTTTGATTAGGATCCATTAGTATTTTCTACCCTCAATTTCACTAGGGTGAGGTCAAGGCCCAATAATTCATTTGTTCATTAAACATTTTTGAATGTGTAATTTTTGTAAATAAATTGCTAATTTTCTTATTTGTCAAATAAATATTTGATTTATGGGAACTGAATCCATTTGAAAACATTTGTTTGAAATTGAATTTATATATGTATAAGAAAATATTTTCTGATTAGCTTCTAAATATATTTTTCAAAATAATTTTTACTATTGTATATATTTATTGAACAACATTTCTAAATATATTATTAATTGTTTAGGGCACATATTTTTGTTTTTTTCTAGAATTTATGTTTAGAGTAATTGGTTTGATTAGGACTCTAGTAAAAAACAATCACTTTGACGAAATGACACTAAAAAGCTATTAAATGCGTGACACCACGTAAATTTAATTGGGTAAAGATTATTTTAAAATATTTTGATGAAATTATCATATCGCGTAACGTGAAGGGCAGGATCGTCTCTTGGAAAAAAAGCCTGTGAAAATTCCAGAATGATCGTATCATTTGCGTTACACGACGGGAGTAATTTCACAAACTTTCTCTTTGCGTGACGATCATGTCTTTCGCATTACGCGACGGGAGTAATTTCGTTAGAATATTTTGAATGGTCACTTGCGTAATTAAATTACAAACGCATTTAAGATATTTTTTTAAGGTCATCCCACAAAAATCGTTTTAGTCACAAAGATCTCCCCTCCTAGTTTCTACCCTCAATTTCACTAAGGTGAGTTCAAGTCCGAATAATTCATTTATTCACTAAATAAACAAAAATTTGTATTTTTCAATATAAATTATTAATTTTTTTATTTGTCAAATAAATATTTTGATTTATGGGAACTTAATTTATTTGAAAACATTTTATGGGATTTGTTTCCAAATATAATTTTCTAAATATATAATTTTTTAAAAATGAAAATATTATTAGTAAATTGTAAAAATTCAAATTCAGTAAAAATAGGTTTCACTGATGGGGGGAATTCATACAGCGTTTGTTTCGGCAAGAACGAAAATGGAATCCGCAGTTCTCTCTCTCCCGTCCCAACCGTAAACCTTCTTCTCCAGAAAGAACCCTAATCTCTCTCTCTCTCTCATACCTACGAAGACTCCAGATTCAAAGGGTAACGAACAGAGTCATCATTTCTTCCAACTTCTGTTAAGAACAGAGTCGATAATCATGTCTTCACCCAGCAAGCGCAGAGAGATGGACTTGATGAAACTGTAAACAACCCTTTTTCTTAAAAAAGTTTAAAATCTCACTTACCCTTTCAATTTCTTAGTTTAATCTCTTAATCTTGAGTTTGGTTTTTGTATTGAACAAACAGGATGATGAGTGATTATAAGGTAGAGATGATCAACGATGGAATGGGTGAATTCTTCGTTGAATTCCAGGGTCCTAAAGACAGTACGTAAATCCATCCTTCTATTGCTTAAATTCATTGTTTTTGCTTGTAATTTGATCTGGTTTAGGTTAGAGAATCTTGGGTTATCCTTAGAATTCATTTATTCTTTTATGTATTCCTCAATGAGGAAAATGTGTGGATTCCCTTTGATGGGTTTCGGCAGGTCCTTATGATGGAGGTGTGTGGAAAGTTAGAGTGGAGCTTCCAGATGCTTATCCTTATAAATCACCTTCTATTGGATTTGTGAACAAGATTTACCATCCAAATGTTGATGAAATGTGAGTATATTTGCTTGCTGTCCTTCTGTAAGCTGTTGTATATATCACATTGTATTTGAATCTTTGTTATTTTTCAGGTCAGGATCAGTCTGTTTGGATGTTATTAACCAGACATGGAGCCCTATGTTTGGTTAGATATGTCTTAAATGAATTCCTCATCATATTTCCATGCTTGTAACATGATTATGGATTTTTTTCTTACATTTTGTTTTCTTTTGATGTGTTTAGATCTGGTAAACGTATTTGAAGTGTTTCTTCCTCAGCTTCTTCTATACCCTAATCCATCTGATCCCCTGAATGGAGAGGCAGCAGCACTGATGATGCGTGATCGAGCTTCATATGATCAAATGGTGAAAGGTGATTATGTTTTCCAACATCCTCATTTATTTGCATTTTGTAGCAATACTTCTTTGTGGTTGGTTTGATAGAGTTTGTTTATCCATATATGTGAACTCAAAATCTCTTATTCCTAACCCAATCCTGTAAATACATGTGAATGCTAAATCTGTTGGGGGCTTGGCTTTATGAGGGTATTTGATAGAACATTCTATCACTTAAATCTAAATGATTAAGGGCTTATTTTGATCAAGTGTTTTTTTGTCTGAAATTTGCCAAGTGTTGAACCAACAACCTTATGCTTAGGAAGCTGATAATCTAATCACTGAACTACACTACATTGGCTTATTTGAATTAAGTTCATTGGATAGCTTTTACTTATACCATTTAATTATTTAGATTTGCTTCATGACTTAATTCGGTAATATAGTAAGAGCATCCAGAAAAAGCTTTAACCTTTAAAATGAATCAACTTACGACATTAAGGATAAGATAGTCTTGAAATACTTTCTTGACAGTAGTTCTATATTTTATCAAATCAACTTACTACTTTCATTTGGTTTATTCAATACTTATTTTTCCAAATGATCCGCCACTTAAAGTTCAATGTTTAACATTCAATCCTTAATTTTCATTCTGTAACATGAAATTGAATGAGAAGAAAACACATGATTTGTTTTAGGTTCTCATAGGGTTTGGTTTTTGATTGAAACACAACTTAAGTCAAAGAAGCCTGAAATCATTCTTATACACAATATTTTTTATTATTGTGAGATGTGAATCATATTTTCTATCTTGTATTGATTGGTCACAAAATGGTTTTGCTTGTTAGACTTTTGTGTGCGATTTGCAAAGCCAGAAGATGCTGGTGCTGCACCGGCGGAGAGTTCAAGCGATGAGGTTGAGCCGAGTGAAGATGAATATTGTTCCGACGATGATGCAATTGTTGGAAAAGCCGATCTTTGAGTATCATCATCTGGACTTATCTAACATCGAATAATGATGTCTTTGTTTTTTATGAATCACCCATTTGAGCATTTGGTTCAATTGTTACAAATATTTGATCAAAAGCTTATGGGATGAATATATCATTTTCATCTAGATTGAATCAGTAGTACTCTTATATCTATACATTGCTTGTATCATTTCTTATTTTTATAAAATATTACATAGAAAATAACATGAAAACTTCTTTCCATGTTCTTCCTTCTTATTTTGCTGAAAACATAACATAGTCTAGAAGAAAAGAGTAATCATGTTTTAACAATGTTGTTCTTTGTTGTAAGGTAATTTCCCAATTTGATTTTTTTTTATGTTAGCAAATTCTATTGCATTACCCTCACTTTATCTTTTTCCTTCGTTTTCACTAAACAAATTCTTAGAGATGCTAGCATACCTATCGTTTTTCTGCAGGAATTGTTCTATTCATATCAGAAGAAAGCGACAAATTGAGAAGGGTCTTGGGAGTTTTTCCAAAAAAACACTTCCCCTCGTCTCGAATATGTACATTCCTATGAATCTGAAGGAATTCATTTGTTTATAAAATGTAAGTGGTGATTTAATTTTGTTCAAACGGGCTTCAACAATTTATTCGAAACCGAATCACTACGAGATTATTATTATTATTAAAAAAATGAGAAAAAGAGCTAGAAATAATTCATGATAGTTGTGACACTCCAAATACACAATTAAGTGATCAATTTACAAACAAACAACATCCTCAATTAACAAACACAAGTCTTTCTTAATAATAATTAAAGACAACAGAAAAAACAAGCATAATTTTAAAGAGAAAAGGATCGATGAATAAACTAAAGTAGAATCAAATTAAGCCCTGGACTTGAAAGGAATAGCTCTGATGACAATCTGGTGATACATAGCAGCCAAAGCAGCTCCAATAAATGGTCCAACCCAGAAAATCCACTGAGAATCAAAAAGTTCAAAAAAAATTAACTTAAAATGCTCAAAATAAATCATTTAACCAAATCTGATATTGTCTTACATGATCATCCCAGGCATGGTCCTTATTGTAGATGATTGCAGCTCCAAGACTCCTTGCTGGGTTAATACCTGTTCCAGTAATGGGAATAGTAGCCAAATGAACCAAGAATACTGCAAACCCAATTGGAAGTGGAGCCAAAATCTGCAAAAACCCAATTCACAACTCAAAATCCAAAACCATTTCAAGATAAATTTTCTAATGCAAACTTAGCCAAGTTCTTACAGGAACATGGGAGTCTCTGGCACTTCTCTTTGCATCAGTGGCTGAAAAGACAGTGTAAACCAGGACAAAAGTTCCAATAATTTCAGCCCCAAGTCCTGAACCCTTAGTATAACCATGATTCACTACATTAGCACCACCACCCAAAGTTTCATACAGATTTGGTTGAAAACCCTTAACTACTCCAGCTCCACATATTGCTCCAAGAGTTTGCATCACTATATAGAACACTGCCCTAGTCAAAGAAAGTTTCCTTGCCAAGAACAACCCAAATGTCACTGCTGGATTAATATGTCCTCCTATACATACAATTTTCACATCAATTTAAGAGAAATCTGAGGATTATAAAACAAACCCATGAATCAATTTAGAACAATTTTCAATACCTGAGATTCCAGCAGTACAGTAAACCAGGGCAAAGATCATACCACCGAAAGCCCAAGCAATTCCTTGAATACCCACTGAAGCACATTTGTTAGGTGCTCTTGAAACACCCATTACAGTTAGAACAGTGATGTAAAGGAAGAGGAAAGTGGCTATGAATTCGGCTATTCCAGCTCTGTAAAAGGACCATGAACTTAGTTCTCCTGGTTCAAAGAAAGGAGCCGGTGGTGCTTCTTTGTAGTCTTTGTCTGTTTGAGCTGCAGTTCCAATTGGCTGCCTTTCAGAAAATTTGTTGGCTCCAAGTCTTACATCTTCTTCCTTTTGCTCCATTGTTGAGTTCTCAAGCTTTCTTTCAGAGGCTTTTTAGTGCAAGTGGTGAATGCTGAGATATAACTTATAAGAGGATAAGGATCTCAAGGGCAGCTTTATAGCTGAGAAAGACATGGTTTTGCTTCAATAATAAAAATTAAATAATAAAATCAAATTTACAGTAATGAGTGGAATAGAAAAAGACAGAATGTTCTGGAATTATAGTCTTGTTTTGTGACCTGTGATTTTTTTCTTTCAATAATTATTATAGCCGTTGTGTCATGATATTTTACCTTAATTTAGTGTTTTTCAATTAAAATTGTTCCCATATTATGTTGGGAAGAAATAAGAAAGAAAATAAAATTGGTCAGTATTGATTCATCAATTTATTTGTTGTAAAATTACACTTATTCTTAAAGATAAATTGAGTAATAGATATTTTTAAGTAAAAAATGGGAATAATTTGGTGCTGTTTATAATTAATTTTAAATTACACCAAATAATGGGAAGATCATGTAACTAATTATCTTTATATTCCATAGCTGGATCATCATCTTCATGAAATATATTCATTATCATGATCATGCAACTAAGTGATATGTTTGATTGAGGTGGATTATTTGAATTAATTAAAACACTTTTTATTTTAAAGTAGGATACGTTTTGAACAAAAACTCGTGATATTTGATCTCCCCTTGTCAATTAAACTACCTTAGCAATAATATAATTGTTTAACTTGAATAATCTTAAATAAATAACTTTACATTAAAAAAAAACATGTTATTTTAAAATAAGCCAACATCAAACAAGTCCTTGAACTTTTTTAAGGCAAAGATGCTATTCAACAACCTTATCACTAATTAAGTGATTAAATTATTCTTGACCCACCACAACTTTCCCTCAATAAAATGTCTTATTTCATAAGCTAATACAATAGACCATTATTATAACATGCTAGAGTTTCTCTTTTGTTGCATAAAGATCTCAAATAGACCCTTAAACTTATACACAAAGATCAAGTTATAAACTTTTCAACTTTCTAAACAAATCATCTAATCTATCAAAATAACCTCATTTTTGTCAATTTTTCCTTAAATTTTGCAGCACTACAATCATTTTCAATTTATAACGTTTTACTGAAAATTAAATTTTAGACATTTGATATCTTAATCAAGAGTCAAGACTATTTTCACTTGAACAGACTTGTATGTCCTCGTGAATAAGAAACTAAATTGAGCCTAAATTATTATAACAATGTTAGAGTTTCTCTTTTGATGCATAAAGAACTCAAATAGACCCTTAAATTTATATACAAAGATCAAATTATAAGCCTTACAACTTTCAAAACAAATAATCTAATCTATCAAAATAACCTCTTCTCATTTTTGCCATTTTTACTTAAATTGCTGAATCCCTGAAACCATTTCTAGAAGTTCATTGATCTTCTCCTTTGAAAATAATTAAAAATGGAAATAGAAAGACAGTACTACCATAATTTTCAACTTATAAAATTTGACTTAAAATTAAACTTTAGACATTTGATATATCTTAGTCAAGACTATTTTCACTTGAATAGACTTATATGCATCCGTGAATAAGAAACTAAGTTGAGTCTAACTTATTACTAATCTCGAGAAAACTAGGACAACAATTCTAATACTTACAATTAAAACCAAATATCATAATGATAAAAACTATATGAATAAATGAATGAAGAGAGGCTTGAGCTAGATAGAATTTGGTAGGGACAAGGATTGTTGTATTTTATCTTAAAATGGGGAAAACAAGTAGCAAATTAATGATGCAAGACAACTCAGCCTATAATTTGTAATTGGGGCCTCATTTCCACATGCCTTCTCTTATCATATTTCTCTTTTTTAGTCCCCACCACTATGTCATTTTCATTGTCATATCCACCCTTTAGGGTCCCTATTGCCAACTAAACACTCATTTGAAATAACTATTATTTTCTATTGAATTAAAACTAGAAAAGGAAAAAGAAAAAGAAAAGTGTGATTATTTTGAAAAATGAATCAGAGTGACAGACAGACAGAAAATGTCAGAGAAGATTTTGTAGCATCTTGTGACCTGTGGCTATTAGAGCATGAAAAGAACAAAAAGAAGAGGTGTTTCTCCCATAACAGCCACAAATTATGATCAACCGCCCAAACCTCATCTATTTGCCACGTGGCAGGATCTTAGGTAAATATCCCTATCATCTCTTGCATGTGCTCTTACAGTCTGAAGCCAACTAATCAACCAACTCTTCATATATAATAAACAAAACTAGGGTTTGCTTTTTTCATGCTTCTGAATTATTGAATAGAATAACCCACAAAAAGGAAATTAATATATCTTCTAGTTTAATATTATCATTCTTATACTTCACAATATTAGTTTAAATGAACACTACAGTTAATTTGTTACCCTTACATAAAATACACAATAACTTTACCTAATTGATAATGGTAAGCTTTGAAAAATTAAAATAAAGTAACACTTACAAATTACAATAATGCTGCTAGAAATACAAGTGGATCATAGTGTACATAGAATTAAGAACCCGGGATCATCCTTGTTTGATTCATCTTTAGTGTACTGAAGTTGTACATAGTGAGAGCAAGATCTTTCTGGTTCTCCTTTGGTCCATAAGAACCTCAATGTCAAAAATGTCCCCGCGTTTTTGTAGACAATTATCAAAATACAAAAAAAAAAAAGATCATAACTGAATTTGGATTTTTCCCATTTTTAACATAAAACTACCTAGTGTAAATGGTACAAATATAGAGCAAAGTCGGTTGCCCATGTCCATCCATTAGAGTGCAACATAGATAGGAAATAAGAAGACTTGAGACACAGAGATTTCAAGAACCAGTCGAACCTGCAATCAACATCGTTATGGTCAATAATTACACATTGAATTCACATAAATATTATACTTTTAAGTGATTATGAAGGAACTATATAGAAAGATAACAGTGATCTTGTAATGTACATGAAGCTTAAAAGTATAAAAAACATAAGAAATATAGAAATTATGAGGATGTAAATAGATTTGTATTGGATGAAAAGAAGATTAATACATAAATGACAAACCTGAGTGAAAATGCTATAAGTAAGCCGGGCAAGAGGATATCACCAAAACCATGGATCAAACAATCGAGGGATTTTTAGTAACATCAGTATTCCATCCTCTCCACTTTTATCACCACGAGCCACCTATGGATTATTGTCAAAAATTATTCTCTTTTCATTTTTCATTCTTTTGTCTGCGTCACGAAAAAAACTACAATCACATACCACAATCATCACACTTTCATGAAACAACTTCTTAGAAACGAATATCCAAAAAATGTCATAGAAGAAGGCACAACTGAGTAGAACTGTATCCACATGATATAACAAAACCACAGAGAATCCATGAGTATATTACCGTATACGGGTATACATCTCAATTTCTTTGTTTGTTTGAAATGTTATCTTAAGATTAGGCACTCGCACAATCTGAAGAACTGTAATAATTAAGGCAATTCCCTGATTGAATCAGAAATAAAGCATGGGTGACTGATTATACAGAATGAAAAGAAAACAACTCCAAAATTAACATAAGTGATTATACAAAATGAAAGAAAAAGCAACCCAAAATGAACAATTTAGCTAAGTTGCTTTGGTTAATTTGACAAAGCTTCCATCACCATGACCCATGTATATTGGAAAAGAGTCAAATCAAAGCTTGAAAGAGACACACAGACTTTGTAGTAGTGTAAACTACGATAGTAGAAAGAGAGTCACGTCTGATCATTCTCGTGATGCAACCACTGAGATAGAAGAGCTCCAAGTTGACCTCAGCTCTTGTGAGCCACAACATTTGAGTTTTATTGACTCTCTTTTGATGTTTCTTACATGTGCTGCACTAACAGCTCTGTGATTTTCACTTGGTCGATTGATTCAAAAGTTAAATGTTGGTAACTAAACGGACATGGTGTTGTTTAAGCAAGAGTTCAACACCTATCAACTAAAAAAATGTTATGACCTAATGGGATAAGCCTTTTAAGTATTTGACTTGGATATCACATCGAAAGTATGAATTTATGATGTGAAGTTCTTAAGCTCTCCATCTTCAACATCAAACTTTTGAAGTGCTAAGGGTTGTTACATAAGATTAAAGAATTTGCACTTACAAGTATATATTGGCCAATCCAATCGAATGAAAACCTATAGGAACTTTAATGACTGATTCTCCAGCATGTTTGAACCACCTGAATGGATAGGTCTAGACTCAACTCCACAACTTTACAAGACAAAACATACTTTAATGCTGATACTGAATGCCCAAACTAATAATAATTAATCTAGTTCCATTTTCATATACTTCAGCAGCTACCTCAGCCTTGCACTTATGTGGCGTTGACATTGCAATCTGTTTCAAAGCAGAAAATTAGATGAACTGAGATTTAGTGCATTGGAATGAAGAAACGAATGGGTTAACTAAAGTAAAGATATGGTACCTTGATAACAAGGCAACAATGCATGTTTGCCCTGCTACCAAAAGAAACTATTAAAATTTCATATCAAAGCTAATCATCCAAGACCTAGTTCAATTCATATTTAACAACCAACCAACTACCTAACAGAGGTTAAACAAAGAATTAACTTGCATGAGAGGTGAAAATATGAGTGTGAGAATAAAAACAGTCACTAATGAAGATGGAAGTCTAGTATTACCTCTACACCACCAATGCAGAAAAGTGCAACCATAAGGTCAATGAACCAACCCGACATCAATTTGTAAAGTATAACCAAAAAGCACGAAGCATCAACCATAAACAAGACTGCCGACTTGTTGTTAATATCCACCAAACCACTTCCACTGCCACCACCATCAATGGTGATTAGAAATTCATCTGAAGCATCCTACAGAAAGCAGGCACCTTAAAGTTGAATCCAAATTCATAAAAAGATAATGTCATTCATAAGAAAATAATATGTTGTTCAAAACAGCAGATAATACCTTCAATAGCTTATCATTCTCAATAGCTGCTAGTCTTGCACTCCATGCAGACCAGAAAGATGAACATATGATGGTACCAACCGCCATAAGCCATAAAAACACTTCAGCTATATCAACAAGTGGCCTCCGAGAAGAGTATAGTTAGACTCTTCAAGAAAATAAAAGTAAAAATTGTATATAAGTATTGTTAGCAACACAATTCTCTCTTCAGAAATATATTTTTTTGATGAAAAATAAAATTATTAGTCTGCCTGTTGATAGGCCACCGTTTATTGAACTTTCTTTGAAGTTCCTATCATCAGCGAGCTACTCAATTATTTGAGCCACAGAAAACAATATAAGACATGCCAGTCTCAAATCATCAGATGTTCAACATTTGTTGTTCAAATTGCCTTAACCAATCAATAACTAGCTTAAGAGACTGTTAGCTTAACTGAAAGAATCCTCAAGAACCATTGGTCTTTGTATAATGATTATGTCCTACTCTTGAATTAAGAGACCAGGAGTTTTGATTATCATTCCTAGAGTAAATGATTATGATACAATTGAGGCAAATCATCTCCCATCAACATTTACCCTCTGTTGTAGATGTGATGTTGGTGTATGTGAGTGTTCTGTAAATTATAGCTGCTTATACTATGAGTTTGTTTACTCTGGATGATACTGATATATCATATATATGAGATGGGCTAATAAAAAATAAAACAATATCATCTCTCACTAGTGGAATAATCACAGCATTGTGTTATACTTAAAAAACATATATACTTATTTTGCTAGTGAAATGACACGTTCTTTGTTGATTCACTAATTCAAGGGTCATGTTGGAGTCAAAAAATCGTTACATCTACATGTCTTTATGATGGATTGGTATATCTTTCCATTATCATATATCCGAAGTGAGGTCAATGTTTCAAATCTAAAAAGAGCCTATGAATCCAGGTCATCAGGAACTATATGTTGCCTACAAGTATGAGCGAATGTATATAGAAAGTAAGGTCCCTGTGGTTTTGGATCATTATTTGTAACGCAAACATGGTTATCAGAAGCATGAAGAATTTATATATTAACATCCATGAGAATAATCTAACATGAAGAATGATGATTCAGCTGAATTATAACCAAGCATTCTAAAGCAACTAAAAAAGAAGGCTGGCCCCATCAACAATTCACAAGAAAGGATTTCAAGTTATTCTTCTCAATATTTAGCAATAATGAAAGTCTACCTGATGAACTATACATCAGCATTTTCTCCAAAGTTGTACCAGCATCTTGAGGAAGCATGATGGCAGGAATATGTATGTCAAGATCAGCATCTGGCTATTTGCTCAAAGGACTGGCTATTATCATCTTAATCTTACTTAAACTCGGTAAAAGAGGAAAGAAACAAACAAGAACAGAGAGATGAAAGACGGGCAAAACGAGCTGCCTCTATTAGTGACAACAGTCTCGTAACTAAGCCAAGCGAAACATCATGTCTGAGCCTGAGCAAAACAGGGTATTGCAAATCAGAGTTTTCGGTTGCGGACTAGAGTGGTGCGATGATGTCTTCGTTGATGATCATTATGTCGAGCCCGATTGTGAAAGGTTTGAGATTTGAGGATTTGCTAAAGGCCCGGCTGAGCTGTTGAGGAGAGGAAAGCTTGGAAGCGTTTACATGGTGACATGCGATGGCGGAATTGAGTTTTTCAAGATTACAAGAAATAAGAAACTGACCTGCGGATAATCTTGAAACATTGGAAGAACAATAGGGTGGATTTCGCTTGATCGGAAAAAGGTTTTGAAATGTTACCTTCAAATTAGGCACTAGCAGAATCTTAAGAAATGTAATAATTAAGGCAATTCTCATAAATAAAGCATAGGTAATTGATCATGCCTAATGAAAGAAAAAACAACTTCAAAATGAATAATTTAGGTAGAATTGTTCGATTAATTTGACAAAGTTTCCACCATCATGACCCGTGTATATTGGAAAAGAGTCACAATAGGAGAAAGGGAATCACGCCCAATCGTGCTCGTGATGCAACGACTAAGAGAGTAGAGCTACAAGTTGACCTTGGCTCTTTCGAGCCACAACTATGGGATTTTTGGAGTATCTCTTTTGATGTCTCTTATGTGTTGCACAAACTCATGTCAATCAATGACATGACTTATATTTCTACGGATTGAGTTAATTGTTGGTAGCTAAACAGATATGGTGTTGTTTAAGCAAGAGTTCAACACATATCAACTAAAACAAGTGTTATGTCCTAATGGGCTAATCCTTTTAAATATTTGACATGGATATCACATCAAAAGTATGAAATTATGGTGGGAAGTTTAATAACCCTTAGGCTCTCCAACTTCAACATCGAACTTTTGAAGTGCTAATGGTTGTTACATAGAATTACAGAATTTGCACTTACAAGTATATCTTGGCTAATCCAAGAGAATGAAACATCTCTGTATAGTGCTCAAACAACAGCAAATGCTATGCAGAATGGTGAGACAGCCAATGTAAGGTGTGAGATGGGCCAAGCTATAGGAACTTTCATGACTAATTCTCCACTATGTCAAAACATAATTTTTTGTGGTATGAAGAAAGGAATGGATGAACTAAAGTAGATATATGGTAACTTGATAACAATGCAACAATGCATGTTTGCAGACTCTTCAAACAAAAGAAACTATTAATATTAAGATTTCATATCAAAAGCCAATGATCCAAGATCTAGTTAAATTCAAATTTAACAACTACAGATTGATAAAAGCAATCTATTTCAAAGCAGAAAATTAGATGTTTAGGCTTTTTCTTGTTCGCGAATGGCTTTCACTATCCTCTTTCCAACAACTTCGTAGTAAAGTTTGTCTTCCAACCTTATATCCTCCAGTTGTTTGATATTGAGGATATCTTGATTCTCCTCTGGGGATTCACCTTTCAGTGCTGAAGCAAGTATATATGTCAGGCAAGGGCAAGACTTAGCCTTAAGGTGGTACATAAAATCGTCATCGAATAACCTGCCAAACCGCCACATCTTCCTGGCGTGTCCCGCCTGCTTGCTTGTCATCAGTTGTAGCATTTCTTGAAGGGCAGACAGTTGAAGCTCATATTGACGGGAGTATATGACAGACAGCAACAATGCAGGGCTACAACCGAGAACATTTGTTAGTTTATTGAAGATGTTGAAAATGTGAATCCCAGTGTTCTCCAAATAGTTCTCATACAGAAACTTCTTCAATCCTGCAGCCCTTGTGTCTCCACTACCCAAATACAAGAACCTGAAAAGGGTGTTCTTGAAAATTTCACCTCTCCTAAAATGAATGGTCAGTCTCATGAGGGGATCAATGTTTGGGGGGGACGGGAGAATAGTTCTAATGTTTACTGAATAAAACCTCTGAAACCCAGTAATGATTTGGTTGTAAGATTTCAAATAAGCATCCTCTGACTTAATAAACAACCTGAATGTAGATGCAGCAATGTAAGAATAGATAGTTGCCTCTGTTCTTACATCAGATGTTATTGAAAGCATTGAAAGCTGTTGATGAGTTCCAGTAACCATGTTCATCTCATCATACATCTTATCATCTGCTTGATCAAGCCCTGTGTTTTCTGGGAAGATATAAGAACCTTTCTGATATGGGTCTTTGAGTTGGTATGCAAGAAGGAACAATGCAGCCACTCCACTCTGAGAGAATCCGGAACGAAACATGGGGATGATACTTCTTCCCAATACAGCTGTTTGATCATCAGTCAAACGATACAATGAGATTGCAGGTTGGCTGAGTAGCTCATTATCACGAAAATCGGTCTTGATGATATCTTCGGTGAAGTCAGGGCGGAGAGTAGGGGTATCTTTGAAACGAGGGTTAATCACTGCGTCGGGAATTTGGAATCCATGCACTGTTTTCGTAAGATCTTCTTCATGTTTTCGTTTTCGATCCATTATCAAGAAACCTTGTAACTCTGTATGGGTTTAGGTTTAGCTTTCTTTCTTAGGATTGATTTATTTAAATATAAATGGGTTTGAAACTAATGGGTATAAATATAATAAATGAATTATTAATTATAAAACTTATAAAGAATACCAAAAGTTTTGTTTTTGTTTTAATTATATTTTATATTTTTTTTAATAAATAAATAATTATATATTCAATATATATATATATATATAACAATTTATTTAAAAATTAATTTGTATTATATTTAAATAAAAATAAATTAATCTAATTTAATTTAATTATTTATTATTTATTTGTATTAATATATTTTTATCTTTTTATATTTATTAAATTTAAAATCTAGAATAATATCTCATGTGTTCTTGTTGAACTATTTCAAATACCAAAAAATGAAACTTCCAAGTTAATGGATATGAATACGAAAAGTTTTGTTTTTATTTTTAATTATATTTTATATTTTTTAATAAATAATTAATTATAAACTTCTTTAATAGAATACGAAAAGTTTTGTTTTTATTTTTAATTATATTTTTTAATAAATAATTAATTATAAAACTTCTTTAATAGAATACGAAAAGTTTTGTTTTTATTTTTAATTATATTTTGAGGACGAAAGAATGGCACGCAATAAGATATAATAAAAAATAAAATACTTGAAGGATAAAATATGACTATAAAATCTTTGAAGGAAAAGATATGATAAAATATGTGAATTCGAATAATGAATTGATGGAATGGTGACCATGTAATTTTTTAAGACATTGAAGGATAAGATATGATGAAATGTGTGAATTTCAATTAAGAGAGATCGACATAAAATTCTTGAAGATATTGAAGGATAAGATATTATGAAATATGTGAAATCGAATTAAATAGATTGAGGGAATGACAATCGTTAATAATGGAATTCTTGAAGGATGATATATGATAAAATATGTAAATTTTAATTAAAAAGATTGAGAGAATCCTAGTGCAAATTTGAGGATGAAAAAATGGTGGTTCGAACACACGATAATAGAATATTTAAAAGATAAGAAATAATGAAATATGTGAATTCGAATTAGATGGATCGAGGGAAAGGTGATGCAAATTTGAGGATAAAAGAATAGTAATTCGAATAACGTTAATAATGAAATCCTTAAAAGTTAAAAAAATATGATAAAGATGTGAATTCGAATTAGAAAAATGGAGAAAATGGTGGTGAATGTCTATTTAATAATGAAAATCCTGAGATATATAGCTCCTTAAATTTTATAATCTTTTAATATATCATTTTATGTCTATTTTACTATTATTTAAGAAATGTGTATAATTTGAAAAAATTTAAAAAATTTGAAAAAAAAAATGATAAATACATTCAAAATTATGTAAAATAAATATTTACTAATTTTAAATTTTTACATTTTAACTTATCAAATAGAACAAATATAAATCATATAAATTTCATGTGACTATTTTTAATGTCCAATTTGTTATTATGTTTTAAAATTAATATAAATTTATCTAAAATTGGATTAAGTACTTATTTATGTATTATAATTATTCAATTATGTGATTTTATTTTTTTTATCGTATAATATTTGTTAATTTAATTGAATAATTATTAAACATATAATTTTGATTATTAATTTTAAATTAAAAATATATTTTTTAAATTATAGTATAACATATCAATGTTTATATTTTATTTGATTAATTTTTGCAATCACAAGGTAATTATGCTAGTAAAAATTAAAAACATTTTTTTTTGAAAAATGGATCTCAAAATACAAAAAATGCATTCTCGATATATCATCTTGCTCTCAAGCATTTTAGGACAATTATATAACATTCATATTTTTTTCCTCTAAATATACAAGTGTTGAGACACTCTTTTACTTCATTATTTTTGGATTCTTTTGAACTGTCTACTAGATTCAATAATGATCAGATAACCCTTATTAGCTTATTAGATCCTTAATAAGTCACGTCCTTTGTTTTGGAGTTATTCTGCTTTATCCATTTCATTGATTTTGTGTTTGGAGCATTGAGCATTGTCTGTTTGCTTTGAATTCCAAGTTTTTCCTGTCATTGTCATTTTCCATATTGCTTTAATCAAATATTTAAGTTATACTTAGGTTTGGGTTATAAATTTCACATTAAATATTTCAGGAGGAATAAAGTATTTGAAATACAACATTTCATTAACATTACAAGATAAGGTAGCTAATTTTCGGTCTAGAAAATAAATATAGATTAATTTATGTAATAAACTCATGGATTCTCCTTGGTTTTGTTGTATCATATTAGTACAGTTCTACTTAGCTGTGCCTTCTTCTAAGAAATTGTTCAATGAAAATGTGATGATTGTGGTAAATATTTCACACAAAACAATAAAAAATGAAAGAGAATAATTTTATTCAAATAATTCATAGGTGATAGATGGTAGTTCCATATTAGAACAGTATATAAAATATCATAAAAAAAAAAATACTAATACACCTTTTTTTTTTTTAGCCATTCTCAAAAATAGATCATTAATAAATGCTTAGAATGTTGCAGGTAAATTTGATAATTCGAATGACATTACTCTTAAAAAATATATAATATTTGTTACCTTACTGAAAAATGAAATTAATACTTCTTCTAGTTTAATAATAATAATAATATTATTATTATTATTCATTTAAGAGTTACAACAATACTTCTCAATATTAGTTTACATAACCCTACAGTTAATTTGTTACCCTTACATAAAATACACAATAATTTTACCTAATTGATAATTATACATAATGGTAAGCTTTGAAAAAAAATAAAGTAACACTTACAAATTACAACAATGCTGCTAGAAATACAAGCGTCCATAGTGTACATAGGATAAGAACCCGGGATATCATGCTTAATCATCCTCGTTTGATTCATCCTTAATGTACTGAAGTTGTACGTGGTGAGGGCAAGGTCTTTCTGGTTCACCTTTCGACCATAAGACCTTCAAATCGCCCCGCTTACACCCCAATGTCAAAAATGTCCCTGCGTTTTATAGAAAATTACAATCATAAAGAAATAAAGATGAACTGTATTCGGATTTTTTTTTACTTTTTTAACATAAAATTACCTAGTGTAAATGGTACAATATAGAGTAAAGCCGGTTGCCCATGTCCATCCATTAGATTAAGTGCAACGTAGGTAATAAGAAGACCTAAGACGGAGATTTAAAGAACCAATGGTTTTTTCAAAAAACTCAATTATTAGTAAAAAACAATAAAGGCAGGAAGGGTATATATAACTTGGCTAACCTAATCCATAAGCAATCATTGCCCATAAGAAATAACCGGCTCGGAGAGTCTTATTCGCAAGCCAGTCGTACCTGCAATCAGCATCGTTATGGTCAATAATTACACACTGAATTCACACAAATATTATACGATGTAAAATGATTTGTATAGAATGAAAAGAGGGTTAATGCATAAGTGTCGAACCTGAGTGAAAATGCTATGAGTAAGCCGGGCAAGAGGATATCACCAAAGCCAATGATGCTGAAACCACCCCATGGATCAAACATTCGAGGGATTTTTAGTAACATCGGTATTCCATCCTCTCCACTTTTATCACCACGAGCTACCTATGGATTTTTATAACAAAATTATTCTATTTCATTGTAAATTCTTTTGTGTGCGTCAAGAAAAAAGCTACAATCACATACCACAATCATCACACTTTCATTGAACAACTTCTTGGAAACGAATACCCAAAATATGTCATAGAAGAAGGCACAGCTGAGTAGAACTGTACCCACCTGATACAACAAAACCAGGGAGAATTCATGAGTATATTACATAGTATACGATATACATATAAAATAAAATTGAAATGTTACCTTCAGATTAGGCACTCGCACAATCTGAAGAACTGTAATAATTAAGGCAATTCCCTGATTTAATCGAAAATAGAGCATAGATGATTAATCATACAGAATAAAATGAAAAACAACTCCAAACTGAACATAATTATTATACAAAATGAAAGAAAAAGCAACTCCAAAATGAACAATTTAGGTAGAATTGCTTCCTTTAGTTTGACAAATCTTCCATCACCATGACCCATGTAACATATACTTCTATGGTTTGAATTTTCCTCAGGGTTGATGTGATTTTCGCATTGAGTGTGGGTCAATGAAAAGATACTCACTTTATAAAATAAGAATTAGTAAGCTATGTATATTTCCTCTTTCTATGGTTTTAACTTGGTCAATTGATTCAAAAGTTATTTGGATAGTAATTAGATGTTATGAATGTTGGTAGCTAAACGGAAATGGTGTTGATTAAGTAAAGAGTTCAACACCTATCAACTAAAAAAATGTTATGACCTAATGGGTTAAGCCTTTTAAGTAATTGTAACATAGGATTATTTTGCACTTACAAGTATATCTTGGCCAATCCAAGCGAATGAAACATCTCTGTAAACTGCCCAAACAACAGCAAAAGCTATGCAGAATGGTGAGACAGCCAATGTAAGGTGTGAGATGGGCCCAGCTATAGGAACTTTAATGACTGATTCTCCAGCATGTTTGAACCACCTGAATGAATAGGTCTAGACTCAATTTCATAACTTTAGAAGACAAAGCGTACTTTAATACTGATACTGAATGCTAGAACTAATAATAGTTCATTTAGTTCCATTTTCATATACTTTAGCAGCTACCTTAACCTTGCACTTATGTGGCGTGGGCCGTGTAGCTAACAAATAACACCAGTTTAGTAGCAAACACATTTAAGGTCATGAAATAAGGACAATATTAATCTTGCAAACACATTTAAGTACAATTTAGGGACTACAGATTGATAAAACTCAGTGAAGTAGACATTGCAATCTGTTTCAAAGCAGAAAATTAGATGGCCCGAGATTTAGTACATTTTTGTGGAATGAAGAAAGGAATGGATTAACTAAAGTAGAGATATAGTACCTTGATAACAAGGCAACAATGCATGTTTGCAGACCCTGCAACCAAAAGAAACTATTAAAATTTCATATCAAAGCCAATGATCCAAGATCTAGTTCAATTCATATTTAACAACCAACTCACTATTTAATTCATCATAACAGAGATAAAAAAAGAACTAACTTGCATGAGAGGTGCAAATATGACAACAGTCACTAATGGAGATGGAAGTTTAGTATTACCTCTACACCACCAATGCAGAAAAGTGCAACCAGAAGGTCAATGAACCAACCCGACATTAATTTGTAAAGTATAACCAAAAAGCACGAAGCAACAACAATAAACAAGACTGCTGACGTGGTGTTAATATCCACTGAACCACTTCCACTGCCACCATCATCACTGGTGATTGGAAATTCATCTGAAGCATCCTACAGAAAGCAGGCACCTTACAGTTGAATCCAAATTCATAAATAGATAATGTCATTCATAAGAAAATAATATGATGTTCAAAACAACAGTTAATACCTTCAATAGCTTATCATGCTCAATAGCTGCTTGTCTTGCACTCCATGCAGACCAGAAAGATGCACATATGATGGTACCAACGGCCATAAGCCATAGAAACACTTCAGCTATATCAACAAGCGGCCTCCGAGGAGAGTATAGTTGGACAGACACTTCAAGAAAATAAAATTTGAATATAAGAATTGTTAGCCACACAATTCTCACTTCAGATACTTATTTTTTGATGAAAAATAGAACTATTAGTCTGCGTGTTGATAGGCCACCATTTATTGAACCTTCCTTTGAAGTTCCTATCAACAGAGAACTATTCAATTCTTTGAGCCACTGAAAACAAGAGAAGACACGCTGGTCTCAAATCCTCAGATGCTCAACATTTATTGTTCAAATTGCCTTAACCAATAGCTAGCTTAAGAGACTATTAGCTTAACTAGAAGAAACCTCGAGAACCAATGGTCTTTGTATTATGATTATGTCCTACTCTTGAATGAGGAGACCAAGCGTTTGATTATCATTCCTAGAGAAAATGGTTATGATACAATTGAGAAAATCATCTCCCATCAATATTTACCCTCTTTTGGAAGCATGTGTATTTATTCAGAATTAGTTGGTTGTAGATGTGATGTTGGTGTATGTGAGTGTGAGTGTTCTTTAAATTATAGTTGCTTATACTATGAATTTGTTTACTCTAGATGATATTGATTATCATATACTTGAGACGGGCTAATAAAAAATAAAACAATATCATCTCTCATTAGTGGTATAATCACAGCATTGTGTTATACTTAAAAATATATATATACTTATTTTGCTAGTGAAATGACACATTCTTTGTTGCTACACTAATTCAACGGGTCATGTTGGATTAAAAAAATTGTTACATCTACATGTCCTTATGATGGATTGGTATATCTTTCCATTTACCATATATCCGAAGTGAGGTCAATGTTTCAAATCTAAAAAGAGCCTATGAACCCAGGTCATCAGGAACTATATGTTGCCTACAAGTATGAGAGAATGTATATAGAAAGTGTGGAGAAAGTCCATCCCTGTAACGCAAACATGGTTTTCAGAAGCATGAAGAATATATATATATTAACATTCATGAGCCCGATCTAATATGAAGGATAAGGATTCAGCTGAATTGTACCCAAGCATTCTAAAGCAACTAAAAAAGAAGGCTGGTCCATCAACAATTCACAAGAATGGATTTCAAGTTATTCTTCCCAATATTTAGCAATAATGAAAGTCTACCTGATGAACTATTCATCAACATTTTCTCCAAAGTTGTACCAGCATCTTGAGGAAGCATGATGGCAGGAATATGTATGTCAAGATCAGTTTCGTCGGGTTCACAGACCATCTTGTACAGCTCTGCATTGAAAACAAATTTATGCAACAAATTTGTATGTCTGAGAATAGTACATATAGTAATCTACATTTGTGTCTAGGCCAGCTTATTGAACCTAAAATGAACTACAAGATAAGACTGTAACATTAATGAAATGTTGTACGTTAGATATCTTGCTCGTCCTGAAATATTCAATGTGAAATTTACAACCCAAACCTAAGTATAACTTGAATATTTGAATAAAACAATATGGAAAACTGGCAGGGAAAAACTTAGAATTCAAAGCAAACATACAATGCTCAATACTAATAAAATATCATTTGGTCCAAACCCAAAAGTAAAGAAATGGACAAGGCCAGAATAACTCCAAAACGAAGGGACGTGACTTGACTAAATAAGGAACCTAATAATCCAGTAAGGGATGTTTGATCATTATGGAATCTAGTAGACAATTCAAAAGAATCCAAAAATAATGAAGTAAAAGGGTTCAAATACTCAATTTTCTGTCCATATCCTCAACAGTAGCATCAAACAAATAATGGAACACTTGTATTTTAAAGAAAAAATAGGAATGCAATATAGTTGTCCTACTGATTGCATCACTGAAAAGCTTCAGAGCAAGATGATATGTCGAGAATGCAAAACATCTACAAAAGAACTCTTCTCTAACAAGCTGAAAGCAAATGGTTTTATCAGCAAAAGAAAAAAAAAATTACACAATCTTGGCCAACACACACAGTTTCAAGCATAAAAAACAGCAATTTCCCATCCTAGCTGATCCAGAATCAGAACGTAAAGATAGAGCACAAATACCTTTCTGGTTGTTTATGATAAGGACAGCTGAAGCACCTGCAGCTTCTGCAACGTTGGCCTTGGTTGTGAATCTACAATGACCTCGATCAACCATGATCACATCTCCAACAAGCTGGCAAAAATCTCATACAGGAAGTTAGTTTCTCTAACTCCAATTCGTATGTTCAGCCATAGAGATTATAGAAAAACCTTGTTCTTAAGGGGGCTGCAACAATCACGAGGGTTTGAAAGTCTAAGAGGAGTTTGATTCGCATTCTTTTCCTTCGAAACAATAGTAGTACCAAAACGAGCCCCAACTCCAACAAACTCTTCATCCTCCACTCCATCAACCCATGTTTGAACTTTCACCTAACAGATCCATTGAAAAAATCCATATTTACAGAAGAAAAAAAATACACAAAGCCATCATAAAATAGTTATAACTTACAAAACCTCCACCCAAGCATAAACTGTAGTGGAAGTGACAACACAACATAAATAAGAATTTCCTACCATCCATTGAGGTTGATTACAAAATGAACAATAATTAACATTGCTGGCTAGATCTCAACAGATAAAGTGGGACATTCAATATCAACTATAAACAAACACTTCAATATACTAAATTAGAACAAAATTCCATCATAGAAACGCATTATAGTTCTTATCCAACACTAATAATGAACAGAAATAGAAATCCAGCACATATAACCAAAATATTTGTAAATTTGGAAGAAGAAACAATACAGTTTGTTTCAATGACAAATGACATAGTCAAATTGAGTCAACTGAAGTCATTCAGAGATAGTGAAGTGAAATTACCAAAACGAAATCGTTTTCGCAGCCAGGTTTCTTTGGAGCTGCATCATCGTCGTGAACTATATCGCCGGCGGTAACGGTGGATGGATTGTTGAAAAGAAGTAAAGCGATTATTAATGTGCATAGTAAACTGTAGCTTTTCTTCAAATTCATTGCACCTTTACGATCTTTGAAACGCGATTTCTCTTTCAATACATCATTAAGCTAGAACGAATCAGTAGAAAAGGAGAAAGAGAAATCAGATTTTCTAGAGAGAGAATCCAAAGAAACTGCTCATAAACGCGTCTTACTTAATCAGTTGGTTAAATATGATTCCAAAACAAAATAAATTAATTTGTATTTTTAATCTATAAAACGTTATCATTGTACTCATCCAAATGAATACGATTATTGAAAGTTTGACGAATGGTCGATTTTTCTCCAACCTCAACAAAATATAATTAGATAGTAGCAAAATTGGCCGAATTAGATTTCGAATATTTCTTTTAAACCATACCATTTTAGAGATTCTTATAATTAAAGTTATACAAAATACGGTTATATTTTAAAAGTTTTAAATATTATTAATTTATTATTTATAATTTAATTATCGAATTTTAACTGTACAGATAGTTTTAACTATAAATTCTTTAAAATTTAGTAGTCAAAACTTTTAATTTGCTGAAATTTGATAGTTAAATTAGTTTATTTAATTATAAATGACATATACTTAAAATAATAAGTTACTTGAAAACTATTAAGACAAAATTTCGTTCTGTATAACTTCAATAATAAGGAGTCTCAAATGATGTGTTTTGAAAAGAAGCTCAACATCTCAATTGAACTTTAATAAAGAGTCTTAATTTGATAATTCCGCCAATTAAAATTACTTAACAATTTTGATATTTTTTAACATTTAACTCCTAGTTTAGTCTTTTGTTTTCTGATTTATTTTTTCGCTCCCTTATTTGTAATCATTGAACGTTTTTTTCTTCGTTATTTTTACTTTCAAATCTTATTTGTTTTTCATGTTTCCTTTCACAAAAAGAGACAAAAATGTAATTATTTTATTTTTATATTTTTTATAAAAGAACTGTTTTATCCTCTTCCTGTAAAGGAAATAGAAGAAACATAAAGGATTTTTATCTATCAAAATACATTTTTTGAAAAAAAAAATTACTATCAATTTTAAAATATCTTTATAAATTCATACTCAAAATAACACAATTAAATACTAAGGTGTACAATCAATATTTTTTATATTATTATAAAATTAAATCCACCAATAACTAACTGATTTAAATAAATGTTAGAACATTGGGAATCAGGTTAACTTAGCCCAGGTAATAAATTTCAATAAAATAAAATAAATTATTCATTATAATTTTATTAATATAATTTAACTTTAGAAATTATTATTAATAAAATAATTGTGTTATGTGGACACTCAATTTATAGTACATTTACACTTTTGTTAATTCTCTTTAAAAAAAATCATATTTTATATATTTAAAAAACAAAATTAGACCTTGTTTGGCTTGTGTGTTTTTTAATTCAACTGAAATCAAATATTATTTCATCTACACTTTTTTTAATTATTTCACTCAATTCTTTATTCAAAATATTAAAATACCATCTATTTAAAAAATATATATATTAATAATACTCTTTAAATTTTTTACTAAAAAAATAGTATATATTTTTAAAATTACTAATCACTAAAAAAAAAAAAAAAAATTAAATTTCATCCAAACAAACTCAAGTATTAATTTATTGTTGGGTCATATACCCACATCAAGTATGGCATGGGAAAGTGACAACTTACATTAAATTATGTGCTGAGGCTTTTTTATGTACAGAAATTAAGATTTTTTTTTAAAAGTATTATTTTATTTCAATCTTAAGGTGTTTTGAATGAAATTTTGATTTAAGATTAAAACTAATATAATATTCACAATTTAAGACAGTAAAAATTAAATATAAAATCTTTTATTTTTTCAAATAAAAAAATCTTAGAAGTTCAAGATAAATAATTGTTATGTCTTATAATACCTAAATAATACTACTATTATTATAAATAAAGTGAACTTTCAACATTTTGAATCATTTTTCAATGATTGGTGTGATACTTACTTATGAATATACTAGTATAAAAAAAATTAAAGAAATAAAAAGCTTGTTGTTTTAGCTTTTTCTATATCCTCACTCCTCTCCCAAGTAAATTTATATTCTCAATTATTTTATAAAATTGAGATTTAATTTTGTTGTGGTTTAAATTAAGTCTAGAAATGGAATAAAAAAGAAATAAATGACAAAAAGATGAGTGTGTTTGCACCATGTCTAGTGGCAGTGAAACAATGTGGCAAAAAATATGAAGAAGTGTCAATTTGGTAGGTTAGGCCTCTCCTCTCCAAACAGTCCCATGCCCTAATAGAGGGGACCCCCCATGTGTTTGCATTTAAAGTCTGACCAGTTTCTTTTATTTCTAAGGACCCTTTCTTTATTAATATATTCCCTTGTTATTAAAAGTAATTATAACCCATTTTCTCTTTTAATACTTTATAAAATTATCAAATGTAAATAATTTAACTTGTATGGTATTTAAAAGATAAAAAGAATTAAGGACATGATTGTTACGTGTTTTTTTTACTCAGGAATGGGAAAGAGAATTAAATGAGGAATAATGATTTGGGGGTCGAGGGTGGGGCTCAGATCATAAAGTGAATCTATGTGGCATTGCCACGCTGGATTTTTTGAATTAAAAAAATAAATAAATAGCTTTAATCCTGTGACTCTTCGCCTGCCCTTCTCTCTCATTACTCTCTCTTCTCGCTCCCTCCTGTGTAAACCCTAGTCGAGTCTTCAGTCTAACCATTGATTCTCTCTCATTACTATCTCTTCTCGCTCCCTCCTGTGTAAACCCTAGTCGAGTCGTGAGGTATTTTCTGTCTCGCCGTGGAAGCGCTCAACTATTTCCATCAATCTCTTCTTGCCGCCACTTGTTATCCGTCTCGCTGTGGAAGCCCCTCGCCTCCTCTTATATTCTCGCCGTACGTATTCTTCAATATCCAATCGCTTCTTGCTATCTATTCTCTAAGATCAATGGATTCTGCTACCGATATCAACATCCCATCTACCGTCCCCCCTAATTCCAACATTGTAACGACTCCGAATGCACGAAAGAGGAAGACCATCCCGAAGACACGAAAGAGGAAGACCAACGATGTTGACAACCAAGATTTTAGAAGGTGAGTTATCTTTTGCGTGTTATATTTCGTAATAACTAGTTATATTGAGCGTAAAATATAGTTATATGAAGCGTACTAAGTAGTTATATGGAGCGTAATTAGTAGTTATATGAAGCGTTATAAGTGGTTGTATGGAGTATAATATGTAGTTATATGGAGCATAATAGGTAGATATATGGATCGTAATAAATAGTTATATGGAGTGTTCACCTTTGTCATTTTTTCAGTTCGAAATTGTCAAAAAAAAGAAGATTGCCGAAAACAACGATTCCAAACATCTACACTTCTCCTCAGGGCCTATGTAAACTCGTGAATGGACTGTCGGACCTCTAGAAGCAAGCTGTCAAGGACATTGGCTTCGGCTCTCTCCTTTCCTTACGTGTCTCCAAATTGCCATCCTCAATTGCAATGTATTTGTTTGAACACTTCGATAAACTAACGTGTTCCCTGAGTCTGAGCAACCATCAAAATATGGTTATTGATGAGGATGATGTACAATGCATACTAAACATCCCTAGAGGAGAGATCGACGTAACTAAGTCCATTGGTAAAAATAGTGACGGACCTGAGTACCTCGCCATACTTAGGGCTTGGAGGATGAGATGGGTAGGGAGTGAAACCAGCGGTGCTCCCATCATTTCCTCTATGCCAGAGGTAATTCTAGCAAACACAACTGCCGATGACGACTTCAAACGTGACTTCGTTGTGTACGTCGTCTCCAGCTTCTTATGGGCCACTGAAAGTCCAACTTGCAGGTAAAAATCTCCAGCTTCTTGTATTTTGTAGTTATATTTAGCGTTATATGGATATTATTGTATAGTTATATGGTTCGTATTGTATAGTTATATGATGCATATTGTAGAGTTATATGGGGCGTTATAGGTAGTTATATGTAGTGTTATATGGAGCGTAATATAGTTTTATCATATTAGTCTAATTGAATCCTGTTTTCAATATGCAGGTCTAAAATCTTGAAATCACTAGTTCATGTTGACAGTATTAAGGATCTAAATTGGTGTCGATTCACATTAAATGGACTTGTTGAGAGTATGATCAAATGGAAGAAGAAACGAGACTCATTTTTCCACGGACCAGCAACCTTCCTTATGGTAAGAGCGATTCATTAATTAATTTAATAAAATTGCTAATTAGTATACAACTAACATTCCTTCTTTTTTCAGTTATGTTACATGGACAGGGTAGCAGATTTCACCCAAAGAAGGAACGTGAGGATTTTCCCGATCATATCCTGTTGTGATGACAGGATGATTTTTGAAAGGTTACGTACCGAGGAGAGACTTGGTGGGTATGGCAAAGGGAGGGTGTTAGATAGGATTCCACTTCCAGCACAGGAGAACGTTGTTGCTCCTTCAGTTTCTGCTCCTACTGTTGTTGCTCCTTCAGTTTCTACTCCTAGTGCATGGGACGTATTCTCAGAGGCAACAGTCCAATTATCTTGACTTGTTATTTTGTATTTATATGGATAAGTAATTGATAGTTATATGTTTAAGTGGTAGATATATAGAGCTCAAGTACTAGATATATGTAGCGTAATTGGTAGATATATGAAGAAGTGGTAGATATATGATGCTTAAGTGGTAGATATATGAAGCTTAAATGGTAGATATATGGAGCTTAAGTGGTAGATATATAATGCTTATGTTGTATATATATATATATATGGACCTTCCTGTTGAATATATCCCCATCGTGCATTACTTAGTTATATTTTTTGTTTGCGTGCAGATTTTTCTTCCGATTGCTAGACATGACCATTTTTACATCGTTGTTTTCAACCTCATTCGAGGCAATAGGAATTGTAAATACAAAGTGGAAATCATAGACAATCGGTGTCTCTCAAAAGGTATAAAATTTGAAGACAAGTACAAAAAACTTGACCTCATTATCGAGCGGTTTACTCAATTTATTCGTTCAAAGGGGTGTACCAATGCCGACATTCTCCCCACATTGAAGCCTGCATTGTTGAAATTGAAGTGGCAGGATACTATAAACGCAACTGATTGTGGAGTTTTTACCATGAGGCACATGGAGACTTACCATGGCGATTGGAAAAAATGGAATTTATGGGAGAATCTGAAAGATGCTGCTGATAATATGCATGGGTTGAGGATTCATTACATCACCAAATTGTTAAAATCCCGCATCAACACCTACGACAATGAACGAGCCATTTTGAATTTATACCTTCCAAGTCCTAGTTAAATTGTTTAAAATATTTATGCTCAGTAAAGCTAAAAAAAACTTAATATAATGCTGAATTATGCTTATAGTTTATTGTTTGTGGTATCATAGTCAAATCATTTATTTGAGATCTATATAATGAGGCAATCAGCTCAATATAACGAAGCAACAAGTACAATGAATGAGGAAGAATCCTCGCTGGATAGTAGGCCACACCCTAGTAGAATGGATTGTCCGTGATGATTCACCCCTACAAATGGAGCAAAAGGCATGTCGTAGCGATTTGTCAGATAAGTTGTGTCGAAGGTGATGACATCGGAGAAGCATTGATAAGCAGCCCTGCATCTTTCATCAGCCCAAAATACATTCCTTATCCGAGAATCTTCGTCTAGATCATATACATAATAGAAATTTGGGGATTTGCTTTGCATTGGAGTGAAGTATTGAGAAAGTGCTTCCGCATCACCATTTCCTAACCTCAACTTCCGAGATTCTGAAATAAAGTTTCTACAAGATCTCTCGTCAAATTTCAGATTATCATAACCAACGGCTTCAACTACAAAAGATTGGAAACTTTTTGCGAGTGTAATTCCTGCTTCATCATTTAATTCCAATCTTCTCTTCACCTCCAAATCAAGAACCTTGTGGGATCTAAGATGTCTTGATTTCCCCGGGCTCATGGCATGGTTGTGCTCAAGGCAGACGCTGGTGATCTCGACTTCCCCATCGTTTCTAACAGCAACATTAATCCTTGCTTTACAATTCGTCTTGATAAAGGGTCTGGGATGTAAAATATTTTTTTCCCTTGATGTAAAAACACCATTTTTTGCACAAGCTAGCGAGAACCACTTTTGTTTGCCATCCGGTCCATTTTTTGTTTCGAGCTTACTTATACCGAAACCAGTACCAAGGGAATAGGCCTTGTAATACAAACGAATATCCGTTTCAGATGGAAATATCATCCCAACAGTCGGTATTTCAATGACTGGAGCAGATTGAATTAGAGGATCCATGCAGCTGAACAATAACAAATTGTAATTAAATTAGAAGATTTGAATTAACAATAATATATCTCTGTATTTAGATAAATATAAAGGTGGAATGAGCTCAATATAAAGGTGTATATATTTGTGTATTGAGCTCAATATAAAAGTGTATTGAGCTCAATATAATAGTGTATTTAGATCAATATATATGTGTATTGAGCTCAATATAACCGTGTATTTAGCTCAATATATCCGTGTATTGAGCTCAATATATTCGTGTATTGAGATCAATATAATGATGTATTGAGCTCAATATAACAATGTCAATATAAAGTTGTATTGATCTGAAGATAAAGGGAGGATAACGATTAAAGATAACGATGAAAAAACACAATATCAAAACATAGTAGTCATATGGATTACCCGAACAATGTCAATATAAAGTTGTATTGATCTGAAGATAAAGTGAGGATAACGATTAAAGATAACGATGAAAAAACACAGTATCAAAACATAGTAGTCATATGGAGTTACCCGACCACCGTCGATATGGTTCTCCGGAGCAGCCACCGTCGAAATGTATTTATATCGAGTTATATCCCGGCCGCCGTCGATAAGGTTCTCCGGAAGAACTGAATCTATTCTAGGGTTTACAAGAAAGGTTGTCTTGGAATGGATAGAGAAAATAGAGAAAGTAGTTCCGTGCGGTTATATTTCTTTCTCAGATCATAAAGCGAATCTATGTGGCTTTTTTTTACACGCTGGCAAAGCACACATGGCAGCCACGTAGGATTCGCTGTATGTTCGGAGGCCCAGCATCGGCCTCCCTATCACGGCCCTTAAATGAGATGTTTGGTATCACGGCCCTTAAATGAGATGTTTGGTTTGTGGATTTGATTACATGATATTGATTTGATTCCCGGATACTCAGGAATCATCCAATCCTCTCTAAATTGGGAGGAATGAATCTCATTCTTGAACGATACACTCTCTTTCCCATTATCTCCACTCTCCTATTTTCTCTCTTATAATTATAATATCATATATAGTTTATAATTATATTATACGTGTTGTTTTATAATTAACATAATAATAAATTTTATTTATTTATAAATAAATAATTTCAATTATTTAAATAATATTAAGGAATCATTCAAAATAAAATTTAAGTAATAATTACAATAACTAATAATAATATAATTAATTTTAAATATTATATATTAATAATAAAATTAAAATAAATTAATTAAAATATAAAAATATAAAACTAAAAATAAAATAACAATTTTATATAAAAAAATATTAAAAAATTAAATATGAAATATTTTAATAAAAATTATTATTAAAAAAATTATACCATATTATAATATATTATTAAATAAAATATTATATTTAATTTAAATTATATAATATTTGAAAGACTTTATCTTATATTATTTATATTTAACAGATAATTAACAAATAATTAGTAAAAAATTGAAACATTTCAACATTTTTTTTTATAAACATTTTTGTTTTGAAAAAATATAATTAATATGAAAAAATATTAGATGTTTATATTTTATTCAATTATGTCACTTAAATATTTTATATATTTTAAACAATTATATTATAAAAATAATAATATTTTATATTTTTAATTTAATAAAATAAAAATAAAATTAATCATAATTTTAATAACAAAATTATATTTATGACTTTTCTCTTATAAATCCAAACGTTATCAATGGTAATGGGAATGATTAAAACTCTTAACCAAACACTACACTTCTATCAATCATATGCATTCCAATTCCACACATCTATTAATCCCAATCCTATTATCATTCCTTTATTTGAACCAAGCACCCCCTAAGAAACTCATTCTAATAATTTAAATGGTAAAATTAATGACTAAGCCGTGTTCTCTTTAGGTGTTTAGAAAAATCCATTCAAAATCAATTTTTCAATCAATCACTTCTCAACAATCACATCACTCATTTCATTAATTAAAATACTAAAATACCCTCTATTTTAAATTATTATTTTTTATTTTATTCATATATATCATTACCTTTTAAGTTTTTTTATCAAAAATAATCATTACTTCTTCAAAATCATCACCAATCATTATTTTTTCCTTCTCTAGGTTTTTTCAATCTGAATAAGGCTTAAGATATTAAATTTAAGAGCTCAATTTTCAACTCATAAGCGAACAAAAATATATATATATATATATATTTTTTATGAGGGCATTTCCAAAGCACGTAAAAGTCAAAACTCATTATGCGTGTCATTTTCTCCTTCAACCGTCTAGGAAATAAAATTTCAATATGCGTAACGATTCCCCTTAGACTATATATATTTTAATAATTTTTAATTTTCTTACCTGTAAATTAATTCTTCAACTTATATTTTTTTACTTTTAAGATAAAAGAATTATAATATTTTTTTAAATATATAATTAAATTTGTATAATGTATAATTTATTTTATAATTTATTTATATTTTATAACTTAAATTTTATAAATTATAAATTTTTAAATGAATAAAAAAAGATTGGGGTTAAATATGTTAAGTTAATAAATATATAGATAATATTTTATAAATGAATATTTTAAGAATATTCTTTTGAGTTTGGAAATGCGTTTTTTTGAGTTTGGAAATGGATTTTTGGGTTGTAGATGAATTACTATTTAATGTTTGATGTGCAGTTTAATGCATTTTTGGTTTGCGAATAAATTTGTGGGTTGGTGATAGTCTAAGTAACAATTATATGTATGGTAAAAACTTGTTATTTTTAATTTTTTATTTAAAAACTATTAAAAATTCAACGAGACGTTATTCTCCCTTTAACTTAGGTTGGACAAATCTATATATATATAATGATGCTTAATTTTTAAAGTGTCCGGATTGCTGGGTCGAGAGCTGTGGTTAATTTGGATATATGTGAGAGTAAATGGATACTTGGGTCGGATTGTGGGTTAACCCGCCCATAAACTTAAAACTGTTAAAAATAAAATTAAAAATGCTATAGGTATGGTTCGAACTTGCAACCGAACAAAAACAAGTACAACATTTTAACCAACTAAGCTAATAACACTTTATATTTTAAACTCAACCCAAAATTTGATAAACGCGTGACATTTTAACAATATATGCTCAACTTTTTAACTAACTAATCTATATATATATATATAATTATGCTTAATTTTTAAAGTGTCCGAATTGCCGGGTCGAGAGCTGTGGTTAATTTGAATATATGTGAGAGTAATGAATATTTGGGTCGGATTGTGGGTTGACCCGTCCATAAACTTAAAACGGTTAAAAATAAAATTAAAAATGCTATAGGTATGGTTCGAACTTGCAACCTAACAAAACAAGTACTACCTTTTAACCAACTAGGCTAATAACACTTTATATTTTAAATTCAACCTAAAATTTGATAAACGCGTGACATTTTAACAATATAAGTTCAACTTTTTAACTAACTAATCTATATATATAATGATGCTTAATTTTTAAAGTGTCTGGATTACCGGGTCGCTGTGGTTAATTTGGATATATGTGAGAGTAAATGGATACTTGGGTCGGATTGTGGGTTGACCCGCCCATAAACTTAAAACGGTTTAAAACGGTTAAAAATAAAATTAAAAACACTATAAGTATGATTCGAACTTGCAACCTAACAAAATAAGTACAACCTTTTAACCAACTAAGCTAATAACACTTTATATTTTAAATTTAACCCAAAATTTGATAAACGCGTGACATTTTAACATTATAAGTTCAACTTTTTAACTAACTAATCTATATATATATATATATATAATGATGCTTAATTTTTAAAGTGTCAGATTGCGGAGTCGAGAGATGTGGTTAATTTGGATATATGTGAGAGTAAATGGATATTTGGGTCGGATTGTGGGTTGACCCACCCATAAACTTAAAACGGTTTAAAACGGTTAAAAATAAAATTAAAAATGCTATATGTATGGTTCGAACTTCCAACCTAACCAAACAAGTACAGCTTTTTAACCAACTAGGCTAATAACACTTTTTTAAATTCAACCCAAAATTTGATAAACGCGTGACATTTTAACAATATAAGTTCAACTTTTTAACTAACCAATCTATATCTATGTATATATAAACTTAAACGGTTTAAAACGGTTAAAAATAAAATTAAAAATGCTATAGGTATGGTTCAAACTTGCAACCTAACAAAACAAAACAAATACAGTCTTTTAACCAACTAGGCTAATAACACTTTTTTAAATTCAACCCAAAATTTGATAAACGCGTGACATTTTAACAATATAAGTTCAACTTTTTAACTAACTAATATATATATATATATATATATATATATAATGATACTTGGGTCGGATTGTGGGTTGACCCGCCCATAAAATTTTTACCGTAATATTTTTTTCACGGTTTTTTATATTATTACTCGTGCAAATGCACGGGATACATGCTAGTATAGATAAATGACTTTGGTCCTTGAGTTATTTTAATTGGCTGTTATTTTTTTAATTTATTTTATCAAAAAAAAAAAAAAAAAAAACATGACCACTTTATTTTTATTTTTTTTACATTGGGACTTTTTGTTACATTTTATTTTTATTTAATTATTTATTATATATTAAAATATTTTAACTTAATTTTATAAAATTTAAATTTTAAATATGAAAGAATATTTTAATCAATTAAAAATTCAAATAAGTTTTTATTTTATTAAATAAAAATCACAAATAACGCAACATCAAATAAAAAAACAGTGGTTTCATATTTTGGAATTGTATCTCAATTTTATAATAAAATATTAAATTTGTAGTTGGACACAATTTTAATGAGAAAATAAAAAAAAGTAACATTTATTTTATACATAGGCTCAATGTTCAGAGTTTCTAGTATTTATAAATGGAACTCATTTAAATGAGTTTATAGTCATTTAAATAATCTCTATCACATTATTAAGTATATAACTCAAAATAATATTTTTTTTCATCTAATAAGGTTTTCTGTTATGATTTTTTTTTTTTAATATTAGCTACAATCTTCAAAATTTCATTGAACAACTCCTTAATTGAATACCCAACTTATTTAAATAATTACTATTTATTTTTTTGGTAGTTAATTTTTTTTATTTCTTATTAAAAAGAACAAGTTGAATGAAGTGATCAGTAAAAAAGAAAAACAAATAAAAGAACAACATAAAATATATAATTTTTTTCAAATTAAGATTCATTAAATCTCAACAACAATTACATTTCAATTTGCACAAATCTAGAATTAACTCAATAGGAGGGAATTCATTTGTATTTAACTCAACTAAATACCATCCGACCATTTTCTGTAACTATATTGAAACTTCCTCTTAGCAACTTCTTGAGTCTTGGAATGTAGTTGAACGTCGTCATGGATTTCTTTGTAGAGAAAAACCCGAATATGAAAAAAAAAATTGTTATATCTTGATCAAGAGAATAATTTGTTAAATAAGTTTTCTTACCAATTTAATTTCAGCATTGTCCTTTATCAACACAAAAAGGAAACCAACTCAAAATATGTTAAGGAACGGGTTGCGTCTTACAAGAGAAAAAAGAACACTCTTTCCTCTCTCGTTCGATCGGAACTTGTTTCTTACGCATATTTTTTAGACGATGTCCCTCTCGTACTGACCTAATTCTTATTGAATTCTCCATGTCGAGTTTAATATCTGCACAAAACCCAATTGAAAATATAAATATTTTAGAGTGAATAATTTAAAATTAATTAAATTAAATTAAAAATAGTCACACTCACTTCCATCTCAGCATGTATTTGAAGAAGAAATTCACTTGAAAAAGTAGAAAAACATTTGTTAGTCTCTAATTTACTTCATTTACGCAACTAATAATATAAATAAATAATAAAAACCGCATATCTCATACATTGGACACCTCCATGGCTATAGTATCCATAGTCACAAAGGCAAAATTATGGACAACATAACCCTGCAATCCACATTTGACAAAATTACCAAAGATTTCAAGAATAATCATTGACACTAAAAAAAATAATGTATCAATACTCATAATCACGGTATACATACCTTATGACCGATCGTGTTGGTCGATGAATTTGTTGATTCGAATGTTTCTTCGTTGTATTAACAGATTTATCGACCATTACTTTCTGGATCGAGACAAAGAGTAGTTATATATATAAACAAACTTAAAGCAAACATGTCATTTTGAAACTATAAATACCTTCAGAATATCAATAGATAGATTCATCCATTGAAGTTTCATTGCAGACTGTAAACAAATCCAAAATAGAGATGAAATCAAATATATGTAATTTATAATTAGGATAATAACATTCTTATATTAAGGGCTTACAAATAATTTCATATTCGATTCAAATTGAAAGCACCTAGACTGAAGTAGAGTCGTAATTATAACGAACGGTTTTACCAACATCTCCATTCTGATAAAAAAAACTAATAAGTTAAATGATTCATAGACTTTGTTTGAGAAAGATTATTCAGATTGATTCAACCTCTCCAATAATTTTTTTAAAATACATTCATTCAAAATAGTAATTAAAATTTTATCTTAGTATTAACATCGATGTAATGTTTTTTTTAATGGGTGGTATCGTTTATTATACGGTCATGTTACCCATTTTCTAGTTGAGTTTTGTTAAAAATTTGTAAAACAAACGCATGAGATAATAAAAATTGAACCAGTAATTTTATAACAATAAAATTTACTTAAAAATAAGTAATTTGATAAGATATAGTGTACGATCTAACAAATAATCTACCATTTTTATCAAATCAAAAAAAGAAAGTATGTATACATAGGATCAAAATTTTAATCAGAGTCACTTCTTCGATGACTTCCACAAAGAGTAACACAGATAAATCAGAACGAAAGAAATAAAATATTTGTAAATTTTTTTATATAGATTTAAAAATATAAAGTCACCTAGATATGTGATAACATAAATATATAAATTGAGACTGAGATAGAATATTTTGCTAACACTCTCGATTATCTAAACACGGCGGTTGAGATAGATTGAGTCTATAACTCTACTAATAACAAGCGAAAACGAAGATAGAGAATTCTCAGAAACTCGAAGAGGCGGCGCTGAAGGGTACGAGGAAAAGAAAGCACATTGCCTAGGGTATGATTTAGAAATGTGAGAGGATGAATGCTATTTATAGAACCCTAATTGGAGTTAAGGCCTTATTTGTTTATAGAATTAATTTAACTTACTAGTTTTATATATTGGTTTGTTATTACTATGTTTAATAAATTTAAAATGGAGTTAAATATAATATTTACAACTTTTATAGAACAAAGTTATCTACAAACCTACTTTCTAATATTTTCTCAATCTCCAAATATTATATTTTTACACTATTTTTAATACATTATTTTCATTTCAATTTTCATATTTTATTTCCAAACATTTTAACTTTTTTTTTTAAAAAAAAATCACATTAGTTTATATTTAACCCCCAACTTCAATTTAGAATTAAATTAACCTAAAATTATTGGTTTTAATTGATTTTGGTCCTGACCTCAATTTGGAATTAAATTAATTTAAAATCATTGTTTTTAATTGATTTTGATCTTAATTTATTTTTTATCAATTATTCCCCAACTTTGGTTTAAAGTAAAATCGTCTCAAATAATCTAATTTATTTTACTTTATTTCTTTATACTTCTTACTAAATGCTACCATTTCTCTAATGATTATTTTTTGATATGTAATTTCTTATTTCAATTAAATGACTTCAATTATGATAACAAAACTAATCAAAACTGAACATATATATGTCAGGTAATTTATTTATTTATTTCTTTGAAACTTTGTTTAAGGATCTTAATTAGAAAATGAGAGTTTAACTAGTAACTACCATCATATCTTTATTTTTAAACATTTAAAAAAAAAAATCTTAAAAAAAGCATGTTAACTAGTGGTGAACTATATATCCTTATATTTAATTCTTAGTGGCAACACATTATTTATTCTGATTTAGTTTTGTATAAATATTTTTGATAAAGATAAAAACAAGTTACTATTATTCTAGGATAAAAGTAGTTAATTAGTTTTAAAAAATGATAAAATTAATTTATCTTAGCGGAAAAAAAGGTAAACATAACAAATAGAAAAACATTGGGTCACAAAGAAGCAATGACCAAAATTCACCGAGATTTTATTTATGTTTAATTATTAAAATGTTAAATTTTAAAAATATCATGGGTCTCCTTAATTCAAAATGTTAAATTTTATTATTGTTATGTATTATTTAATTTTATTTTTTTAAATCGTTTTGCAAAATGATAATCATGACATGTATATTAAACGTGTATTAAACGTGTGAAAAATATATTAAACGTGTATAAATGTGAGAAACGTGTTAAACGTGCCAAAAACATGTTAAACGTGTTAAACGTGCCAAAAATATGAAAAACGTATTAAATATGTTAAAAATGTGTTAAAAGTGCCAAAAACATAAATAAAAAACGTGTGAAACATGTTAAAAACGTGTCAAAAACGTGAAAAATATGTTTAACGTATTAAATGTGCCAAAAACATGAAAAACGTATCAAAATTTGTTAAATGTGTCGTAATCGGAAAAACGTGTCAAACATGTCAAAAACGTGTTAAACGTGTCAAAACGTGTTAAACGTGCCAAAAACTTGTTAAACGCCAAAAACGTAAAAACGTGTTAAACATGTTTAAAAAATGTCTAAAATGTGAAAAACATGTTAAATTATCGAAACGTGTTAAACGTGCCAAAACGTGTCAAAATGTGTTAAATGTGTTAAATGTGTCGTAATCGTGAAAAATGTGTCAAACGTGCCAAAAACTTGAAAACATGTTAAACATGTCAAAAACGTGTTAAACGTGCCAAAAATGTGAAAATCGTGTTAAACATGTTAAAAACGTGTTAAAAACGTGAAAACATGTTAAATTGTCAAAACGTGTTAAACATGCCAAAAACGTGAAAAACATGTCAAAATGTGTTAAATATGTCGTAATTGTGAAAAACGTGTCAAACGTGTCAAAAACATGTTAAACGTGCCAAAATCGTGAAAACGTGTTAAATGTGTGAAAATCACTGGTAAAAAAAGGAGCTTTACCGACGGTTTTTTCCGAAGGTTTTGTAAACCTCTCCTAAATACTCCCGAGAGGAACAAATCCTTCGGGATTAAAAATAGATTCCGAGTGGGGTGTAAAACCTTCGGGTTTATTAATTATTACCGAAAGTTCTACAAAGAACTTTCGGTTTTTACCTTCCCAAAAAACCCAAAAAAATTCTAAGTGTTGGATGTGGGTTATTTGCGAAGGTTTTAGGAAAAACCTTCGGTTTTGAAATCCCTTGGTTTTTTAATTGCGAAGGTTATTCAAAGACCCTTCGGTTTTGCCTTTTTTGAAAATTTCATTTCCGAAAGTTTTACAAAGAACCTTCGGTTTTGCTCATTAAAAAAAATCAAATTTTTGAAATTGGTTTTTCCGAAGGTTTTATAATAAACCCTCGTTTTGACTAATATCAAAACCGAAAGTTTTATGAAAACCTTCGGCCTCGACCTCTATAAATACAAACCCTAACCCTTCTCTTTTTCATTCCGCTTCTCTCCTTTCTCTCTCTTCCGCCTCCGCCGTCGCCTGCCTCTTCCAAGCCAAGCCGCGGGTTCTTCTCCTCTCTTCAGGTAATTTGTTTGATTTGTTTTTTTTGTTTTGTTTATTGTAAGATTTAGATTTTTCTTAAGTTTGTATATATATATATATATATATATATATTATAGATCTAGATTTATGTTAGTTTACGTTATTTTGTTTGATGGATATATATATACATATATACATATATCTGAAATGCATTTAGGATATGGGTGATGATTCGACATGGAAGAGACTTCGGCGTACACCGGAGAAACTGCATCCGTGTTACCAGAATCTGATAACACAATCAGAAATTGCGGCACGTGAGGAAGAGGTCAGAAAGATGACGCTGGAAATGGAACAAATCCGACTAAGAGGATGCCGAAAGAGGTCGTTTGCTGAGTGAAATCAAAGCGGACCGGGCCGAAATGTCTCAGAGATTAGAGAATCTCGAACAAGAACTTGTCTTGTTGAGGAGTCGACTGAATCAACCACCCGCTCCTTCCACCCCATCTAATAATTAATTTGTAGATTTATTATGGATTTATTATGGGTTTATGACAGTTATGTTTTAATATTTATGAATTATTGTTATTATGTTTGTTTGGTTTGGTTTAATATGTTTTATTAATTAATTATGTTTTTGTTGACTTTTCATATTTTTTTAAAGAAAAACCGCATCGCCAAAACCGAAAGTTTATTTGAAAACCTTCGGTTTTGACCCATTTTTTTAGGTAAAAACCGAAGGTTTTCAAATGAACCTTCGGTTTTGTCCTTACATTAAAAAAATTAGATTTTTTTGTAAGTATGGGGAAGGGTAAAAACCGAAGGTTTTCAAATGAACCTTCGGTTTTGACCCCTGTTTAAAAAAATCTGAAAATTTTCTAAGTATAGGGAAGGGTAAAAACCGAAGGTTTTCAAATAAACCTTCGGTTTTTACATTACATTAAAAAAATCTGAAGGGTAAAAACCGAAGGTTTTCAAATAAACCTTCGGTTTTTACATTACATTAAAAAAATCTGAAGGGTAAAAACCGAAGGTTTTCAAATAAACCTTCGGTTTTTACCTTACATTAAAAAAATCTGAAAATTTTCTAAGTATGGGGAAGGGTAAAAACCGAAGGTTTTCAAATAAACCTTCGGTTTTTACCTTACATTAAAAAAATCTGATTTTTTTCTAAGTATGGGGAAGGGTAAAAACCGAAGGTTTTCAAATAAACCTTCGGTTTTACATTACATTAAAAAATCTGAAGGGTAAAAACTGAAGGTTTTCAAATAAACCTTCGGTTTTTACCTTACATTAAAAAAATATGAAAATTTTCTAAGTATGGGGAAGGGTAAAAACCGAAGGTTTTCAAATAAACCTTCGGTTTTTACCTTACATTAAAAAAATCTGATTTTTTTCTAAGTATGGGGAAGGGTAAAAACCGAAGGTTTTCAAATAAACCTTCGGTTTTTACATTACATTAAAAAAATCTGAAGGGTAAAAACCGAAGGTTTTCAAATAAACCTTCGGTTTTTACCTTACATTAAAAAAATCTGAAAATTTTCTAAGTATGGGGAAGGGTAAAAACCGAAGGTTTTCAAATATACCTTCGGTTTTTACCTTACATTAAAAAAATCTGATTTTTTTCTAAGTATGGGGAAGGGTAAAAACTGAAGGTTTTCAAATAAACTTTCGGTTTTTACATTACATTAAAAAAATCTAAAGGGTAAAAACCGAAGGTTTTCAAATAAACCTTCGGTTTTTACCTTACATTAAAAAAATCTGAAAATTTTCTAAGTATGGGGAAGGGTAAAAACCGAAGGTTTTCAAATAAACCTTCGGTTTTTACCTTACATTAAAAAAATCTGATTTTTTCTAAGTATGGGGAAGGGTAAAAACCGAAGGTTTTCAAATAAACCTTCGGTTTTTACATTACATTAAAAAAATCTGAAGGGTAAAAACCGAAGGTTTTCAAATAAACCTTCGGTTTTTACCTTACATTAAAAAAATCTGAAAATTTTCTAAGTATGGGGAAGGGTAAAAACCGAAGGTTTTCAAATAAACCTTCGGTTTTTACCTTACATTAAAAAAATCGGAAAATTTTCTAAGTATGGGGAAGGGTAAAAACCGAAGGTTTTCAAATAAACCTTCGGTTTTTACCTTACATTAAAAAAATCTGATTTTTTTCTAAGTATGGGGAAGGGTAAAAACCGAAGGTTTTCAAATAAACCTTTGGTTTTTACCTTACATTAAAAAAATCGGAAAATTTTCTAAGTATGGGGAAGGGTAAAAACCGAAGGTTTTCAAATGAACTTTCGGTTTTGACCCTAGTTTAAACCGTGAGGTTTCCTTAAAACTTTCGGTGACACGCAAAAAACCGAAAGTTTTAATATTAACTTTCGGTGTTACCAAATCATAATTTGGAAAATTATTTGTTTGATACACTCCAATCTAGAATCTTAATTAATCTAATAAAGTGTGTGTTGTTTTTTAAAAATTAAGATTGTGTTTAATGTTAAAATGTTTATGATTGTGTTTGATTATATAAAGAAGTGTATTTATATGTTTGTGTTTATATATGATGACATGAATGTGTATAAAGTTTGATCATATGGGTGATGTGTTAAGGTATTAAATGTGTTAAATTAATAATGTTCAAAGCCATTAGAAGATTATGAACCAATTAATTTAACAATTTGTGACATGGAAATTCCGAGAGTTTTGAGTAAAACTTTCGGAAATACCCATAAAAACCGAGAGTTTTATGATTAACTCTCGGAATTAATATGTCCCAAATTGTTAAATTAATTGGTTTTTTTGGTTATAATCTAGACTCCTAACTAATATTATCAAGTGTGTGTTTTATTTTAAAATTTTAGTTTGTGTTTAATGTTAAAATGTTCAAGAATGTGTTAGATCATAAAGAGAAGTGTATATGAATGTTTATGTAGGATTATTCTATGTATTTGTGTAATGTTTGATCATATGGATTGAGAAATGTTTTAAGGATATCAAATGTGTTAAATTCATGTTGTTCATCGTTATTAGAAAGTGAGAATCCAAATAATTTAACAATTTGTCATGTTCTAAAACCGAAAGTTAAATAAATAACTTTCGGAAATATGCATAAAATACGATAGATTTACTAAAACCTCTCGGTTTTGTGCATTTAATTTTAATAGTAAAAATGTAAACAAATAATCAAAACCGAGAGTTTTATGAAAACTCTCGGAATTTTAATATCCAAAAACCGAGAGTTTTCTTATAACTCTCGGTTTTGATTATTTTCATAAAACCGAGAGTTATATGAAAACTCTCGGTTTTTGGATATTTAAATTCCGAGAGTTTTCATAAAACTCTCGGGAATCAACTATTTAATTAAAAAAACCCTTCTTTCTTTCTTCCCCGTTTTTTCTTCTTCGATCCTTCTCTCTCCCGCCGCTTCTCTTCGCCAGCGCCGCTCTCAGCCGACACCCTCCGCCAAGACGACACCCTTCGATCCTGAAGAAGACGACGCCGCCTTGAAGCCGCCAAGACGCCGCCATCTTGAAGCCGCCACCGGTCGAAGATCTGCCGCGGACCCGATTGAAGTTCTGCTGCCGCGCCTCCGCCGCTCTCAGCCGCGCCTCAGCCAGCCTCCGCCGACGATTGAAGGTCAGTTCTTGGATTTCAGGTTTATTTATATATATTAGTGTTATATATGTTAGGATTTCAAGTTTATTTATATATATTAGTGTTATATATGTTAGATTTTAGGGTTAGTTTTTAGGATTTGTTAGAATTAGGAATTATTAATCTTATTATTGAATCTGATTGAATCTGTTTGAATGATTGATGTTATATATGTGAGATTTGGTTTGGATTTGTTGATTTATGTTACATTTTGTTTAATTTAGGATTATGGTTTGATTTTTGTTTGACTTAGTTTAGATTGGTTTGATTTTGGTTGGAATGAGGTTTGATTTTTGTTTGATTTAGTTAAGATTGGTTTGATTTTGGTTTGATTGAGGTTTGATTTTGGTTTGATTTATGTTTGATTTTGGTTTGATTGAGGTTTGATTTTGGTTTGATTAATGTTAACAATAGGTTTATATTGGGTTTGATTGATGTATGGTTAATTGGTTTGATTAATGGTTATTGATTTTGATTTAGGTTTGGTTATTAGGTTTGATTAATGTTAAAAATTTGTTTATATTGAGTTTGGTTTAGGTTTGGTTATTTGGTTTGATTGATAGTTATTGAGATTATGTTAGAATTGAATTGCTTGGATTAGATTTGATTTTGGTTATTAGATTTAGTGTGAAATTGTTTGATTAATGTTGGATTCATGTCGAATTTAAGTTACATTACATGGTTTGATTGTGTCTGATTTTGGATTAGGACCGTCTGTCTCTTGAAGATCGCCGAGGTTATTCCACCTTCAACTGCCTCCTCCACCGTCCCCGCGCCTCTCCACCGTCGCCGCGCCTCTCCAGCTAAAAAAGGTCAGTTTTTAAGGATTTTTATGTTGTTAGGATTATATTGGATTTTAGGTATGAATTAAATTGTTTGAATTATGTATGATTGAAATAGTGTTTGACTAGGTTTGATTAGTTTAAAAAATTGGTTAGATTAATAATGATTGGTTATTTGAATTAGGCCAGATTGAGGACTGCCGTGCCAGATTGGTTGGATTAGGTTAGATTAGGATTGAAATGTTTATGATGAAATATTGTTTGTTTATGTGGAATTTGGTTTGGATAATGTTAGATTAGGTTTGAAATTTATATGAATGACATATTAATGTTTGTTTAGGTGGAATTTGGCTTGGATAATGTTAGATATTTTTGAAATGTATATGAATGAAATAATGTTAAATTAGGTTTGAAATGTATATGAATGAAATATTGTTTGTTTATGTGGAATTGGGCTTCGATAATATTAGATTAAATTGATTATTGGTTGGATAATGATAGATTAGATAGAAATTATGTTAGCATTATGTAAGCCTAATTAATTTAGACAAATATAAGTAAATAATAATCCGGGTTGTTTTCCATTTTATTAGAAATATGGAAGTACCCGATAAAAGATGGATGACCTTACGTCGAGATCATCCAGATTACGAGGAAGGTGTTGACAAATTCCTCGAGTATGCTGTTAGGAATACATCCCGACAAACCGTGAAATGTCCCTGCGTGAAATGCTTGAACACGTCGTTTATGGAAATAGACGAAGTGAAGACTCACCTGATCGTTTATGGAATAAATGTGCATTATGAGTATTGGTATTTTCATGGAGAAAAAAGACGTACTACTCAAGTGGTGAATGACGATGTCGATGAAGATGCCGATGACTACGATGATGATGACGACGATGATCAGTCGGAGGATGCCGTGCCGGAATTCAACGATCCGATACAGGAGATGAATAATACAGTTAATGAACAGGTCAACGAAGAACGTTATATGCACGAATTTATAAACGATATGTTCCCCAACGTTAATGACGTCCCGAGCAACGATGAACCAGTCGAAGATGCGCAAAAATTTTATAAATTGCTTGATGATTCCAAACGGCCATTGTATGAAGGTGCTCGAATAACGAAATCATCGGCAATACTGAAACTACTTCACATAAAAAATGTATGTCAATGGACGAATTCTTCGTTCGATATGTTGCTGCGTCTGCTTAAAGACTACATATTACCGATTGACGCTCAATTGCCAAACTCATACTACGAAAGTAAAAAATTCATTACTGATATCGGGCTTAAATATGAGAAGATAGACGCATGTAAGAACAACTGTATGCTATTTTGGAAGGACGACATAAATGAAGATTCGTGCAGAGTTTGCGGTCTTTCAAGATGGAAAGTCGACCAAACAAGTGAGACAGTTCGGGAGAAGCAAAACGGGAAATTCATTCCAAAAAAGGTGGTGAGATATTTCCCTTTAATACCAAGACTGCAAAGACTATACATGTCCTCAAAAACGGCTCCAATGATGAGATGGCATAAAGAAGGAAGAGTTGACAGTGATACGTTGAGACACCCCGCTGATTCCTTAACTTGGAAGACGTTTGATGAAAATTATACAGATTTTGCTTCAGAATCTCGAAACGTAAGACTTGGTTTATCAAACGATGGGTTTCAACCATTTGCAAATGGGAAAAAATCATACAGTGTTTGGCCGGTAATTCTAGTACCTTATAATGTGTCACCCACGACTTGCATGGATTCTAGCAATTTCATTTTATCTAGGTTAATTCCGGGTCCAAAGAGTCCGGGAGATGCAATTGACATATTTCTCCAGCCATTGATCGAAGAGTTGCATGAACTGTGGCAAACAGGTGTGAGAACGTTTGATGCACACACCTCGCAATACTTTAACATGCGAGCGGCGTTGTTGTGGACCATTAACGACTTTCCCGCATACGCGAATTTATCAGGCTGGAGTACGAAAGGTAAATTTGCTTGTCCTTGTTGTAACAACGACACGGTATCCCTTCGATTGGTTCATGGTTCCAAACAATGTTACTTGGGTCACAGACGTTTCCTTCCACCGAAGCACAAATACAGAAGGGATAAAGAGTCGTTTGATGGTCGAACTGATTATAGGGATCCCCCTAGATTGTTAACGGGGCAAGAAAGTTATGAGCAAGCACGAGACTTAGAAGACATTATTCTTAGTGCGGATATGAGCAAGAGAACCAAGATATATCATGAAACGCGGGGAGACAATTGGAACAAACTTAGCATTTTCTTCCGTCTACCTTATTGGAAATCGCTATTATTGAGACATAATTTGGATGTGATGCATATTGAGAAAAATATATGTGATAGCGTGTTGGGAACAATAATGAATGTGAAAGAGAAGACTAAGGATGGTCCTAAAGCTCGTAAAGACTTAGAACTCTTAGGCATAAAATCATGGTTACATCCTATAAATGATGAAGGAGTTGTTCATTATCCAGAAGCGCCTTTCACTTTGACATCCGAAAATAAAATACGTCTTTGTAACTTCTTGAAAGATCTCAAGTTGCCTGATGGGTTTTGCTCAAATATCGGGGGTTGTGTAAATTTGGAAAAGAAAAAACTTTCGGGATTAAAGAGTCATGATTGTCACATTTTGTTGGAATATCTAATTCCTTTAGCAACTCGTGGATTGCTTCCAGAGTATGTGTATGATGCGTTAGTAAATTTGTCTCGTTTCTTTCGGTTGTTGTGCTTCAAAGAGTTGATTCAAGAGGACCTGGAACAATTGTACATGGATATTACATTGACACTTTGCAAATTTGAAATGATTTTTCCGCCGTCAATCTTCGACATCATGATGCATCTCCCGGTTCACTTGTCATTTGAGGCTTTGCTTGGAGGACCTGTTCAGTATCGATGGATGTATCCGTTTGAACATTACATGGGTACAATGAAAAGATATTTGCGGAATAATAACCACCCAGAAGCCTCTATAAGCGAGAGCTATCTTGTTAACGAAAGTATTAGTTTATGTGCCCAGTATATGGAGGAACAAGATCAAGAAAATGCACATCCTGAAATCTCGGGCATTTCAATATTTGCATCATTGGAAGACCTATCTAACGGAAAAGTATACAACTTGGATTATATCGATCGAGTGACAGCTCATTCTTACATTTTGAAAAATTGTCCCGAAGCAGAACCTTTTTACATGTAAGATTCAATGTTGCTGTTACTAATTAGAATTAAAGAGTGTTACTAATTAGCATGAGATCTATTTGCAGAGATTATAACAACGAGTCCAGTGGAGAAACGTTTGCCGCATATTTCAAGCATCGAGTGAGTAAATTACAAACCATATATCCTAACTCTTTTTATTCATATTAACAACTTCATTTCGGATACATATATAGGTCGCCCATTTAGCAGAAATGAACGACATATCAAGAGACCTCAAGATCTTAGGAGAAGGTCCAAGTATGTACTCGTCTGTGTATGTTTGGTGTAAAGTAAACGGATTCAAATTCTGTACAGAAAAACACGACGAAGGTTTGACAACTCAAAATAGTGGGGTGGTTGTTGAGGGGTACAACGGATCTGAAACTATGTCATACTACGGAGTTTTGACGGATATAATCGAATTACAATATTATTCTCACAAACGAGTTGTTTTATTCAAGTGTAAGTGGTTTGATACACACTCGGGGGAACTAGGAGTGAAAGTGGACAAATATGGCTTCGTAAGTGTAAATGTAAACCGAATTTTGAAAACCCAAAGTCAAGACCCGTATATATTGGCGAGTCAAGCAAAACAAGTATTCTACGCCCCTGATATGTCAGCCCGACCCGGTTGGAAGATTGTGACAAAAATAAAACCGCGGTTTACAAACATATAGTTCAGATTAATTAATTAGGTAGATTTAATAATGTTTTTAACTTTATATTCATTTTTATTACTACTTTATTTCAATTATTCACTCATTTTTATTAATGGTGTGAATTAAGAATGTCAGAAGGTCCTAAAACAACTTGGAAGAGTATGAGGAAGACACCCAAGAAATTGGATAAGAGTTACCAAAACCTACTGGCCCAATTCGAGTCGTTAAAGCAACGAGGATCGTCTTCGAGAGACCAACCACCGATTCCTGTGGTCCCGATAGCTACTGCGCCTCCCCGAACATACGAGACTGAAGACGATATTGATGACTTCGCAGAGTATATAGAGAGCACATTCGCTGATAACCTGCCTACCGATGAGGCTGAAGACGAGGGTCTTGAGGAGCCTATCGAGGAGCAGGATGACGAGGAGGAGCACGGGACCACTCCCGACCCATCATCGACAGGTATTTCGTTTACAAATTAGTTAGTGTTTCAATTGATTGACATATTTAATTAAGATTTTGATAATTTTGAAGAATCTTCTGCCCGTAAAAGACGGGGGAAGAACAAGAATATTGCGCTGTCTAAGAGGCTAGCGGGGACGAGGATCCCTCTAACGTTTAGAGAGAAGGATGGGAGGCCAGGCGGTACAGACGTGGGAAGGACAAGGTGGTCTAGACATGTGGGGTCGATTATCCGGGACCCCGCAGCCGTCTCACACCGTCTTCTCAAGTGGAAGGCTTTAAGTGCAGACCAATTGGATTCACTATGGACTGCTATCAAGGTAATACTTATAACTTGATTAATATACATTACGTCATTAAATAATTATTTGTAACATTTGGATGTTATTTTTTTCAGGATCCGTTCGAAGCGACTAATGGCGACATTGAGTATTTTCGAAAGACCGGGTTGGGACACGCCAATCAGATATGGGATAGATGGCGGTCGGATTTGAACAAGAATTATATCCGCGTCCACAAAGGAGACGAGGCGGCGGTACTGGCTAATCCTCCACCGGACTACGATCGAGATGATTGGGAGTTTGTGTGTCGCAACCATTTCTTCACAGAAACGTTTAAGGTACGGTTTCATAATTCAAATAAAAGTTGATATTAATTAATCTAACTTCATTTGTTATTTCAAATACAGAGACACAGTTCTACAAATATGAAGAATCGGAAGAATCTAAAATTCCCGCATCGAACGGGAAGTAGACCGTTTGCACAAATTGAAGACGAGTTGGTAAGTACATTATTTGTAATAACTTAATATGTAGATTGTTATTAATTATATAAATCATTTATTTCAACAGGCGATTGAAATGGGACGGCCACCGTCTGTAATTGAAGTATTCAAGAGGACCCGTACACCAAAACCGACACAAGAAAACCCAACACCCGTCCCGGACGAACACGTGCAAGAGAAAATTGTAAGTGAATTGAATAAGTCTAGTTTTTTATTATAGAAATGATATTTTATTTGAATTGTGCAGGCTGAGATGGAAGAGGTTGTTAGTAACGAACCGGGAATATTGGATTTTGAATTGACGGAGAGGGTGTTCGGACAACAAAAACACGGGGTAGTGTTCGGAATGGGATCAGGCGTCCGGCCCACACACTTTCGTGAGGATCGTCGTAGTGGAAACAGTTCACAGCGAAACAGTGAGCGATTGTTAGAAGAGAATCAAATAATGAAGCTCAAGCTGGAGGAACTAGAGAAGAGAGATGAAGAAAGAAGGCAGAAAATGGAAGAATTGCAATCGGAAAAGCAAGAAATTGTGGAAAGAATGGAGAGGGAGAAGTTAGAGATTACCGAAAAAATGGAGAGGGAGAAGTCAGAGATTACCGAAAAAATGGAGAGGGAGAAGTCAGAGATGAACGCGAGAATGGAGAGAATCAAATTATATATGACGCAACAACCACCTCCTCCCCCCACAAGCTAAGGTTGTTTCGATTATGAACATGTTTTCATTATAGTAGTTAAATTTATAACAGATTGTTCGGAATATTTGTTTGGTTTCGAATTTTGTAATGTTCACGATCAATTAATGTGATCGTTTAATGTATGCTGCATTTCTTTTATCATTAATATATTGGTTTGGCTGAACAGGTTTTGGTTAGGTTTTGGTTGCGAGCAAAATAATCCGCACATTTTTAAAAATTTAGGGGAAAAAACCGAAAGTAATATTGAAATCTCTCGGTTTTTCTCTTTTTGGAAAAAACGAGAGATATTAGAAAACTCTCGGTTTTAAGCCAAAGAGAAAACCGAGAGTTATATGACAAACCCTTGGTTTTTATCCTAAAGAGGAAAACCGAGAGTTATTTACAAAACTTTCGGTTTTCCTCTTCGGGTAAAAACCGAGAGTTTTAATATAACTTTCGGTTTTCTTGAAAAGGAGAAAACCGAGAGTTAGTGGAAAACTCTCGATTTTACAAGAAGAGGAAAACCGAGAGTTATTTACAAAACTTTCGGTTTTAACCGAAGAGGAAAACCGAAAGTTTTGTAAATAACTCTCGGTTTTCCTCTTCGGGTAAAACCTGCAAAACCCTCGGTTTTTCCACAGAGAAAAATCGAAAGTTATTTGTAAAAAGAGGAAAACCGAAAGGTCTTTATAAAACCCTCGGTTTTTCCACAAAAGAGGAAAACCGAGAGGTCTTTGTAAAACCCTCGGTTTTTCCAAAAGAGAAAAACCGAAAGTTCTTGTAAAACCCTCGGTTTTTCCACAAAGAGAAAAACCCGAAAGTTTTCATATAACTTTCGGTTTTTCTCTTTATGGAAGTCCCGACAGTGTCAATACCGAGGGATGGCGAGGGTTACTAAAACCTTCGGTAAGGTGTCTTCACCGAAAGTTATAAAGTCAAAACCGAGAGTTTTAACTCTCGGTTTTGACCCCTTTTTCACCAGTGAATGTATTAAACATGTTAAAAACGTGAGAAATGTGTTAAACATGTCAAAAACGTGTTAAACGTGTCAAAACGTGTTAAAAACATGAAAAACATGAAAAATGTATTAAACGTGTTAAACATGTCAAAAACGTGTTAAATGGATAAAAATGTGTTAAATGAGTCGAATACATGTTAAATGAAAAAACAAAACAATAATTTGGGTTACCCAACCCATACTAATAAATAATATGAGTTGAATAAATTTAATTTGGGTTGGGTTTACTTGTTTGCTTACCCATAACCTAATGAATCTTAATAATACTCCACAAAACTTCAAATATTAATCACCCCTCGACAATACTAAAGTAAATGAGCACATGCGGCAACGATTAACCATAATACAACATTTTTTCATGCACATATAATATGTTATAATTTCACCATTAATAACGTTACATTCAAATAACGAGATCTTGGATGAAATTTCTTACTCCCAAAATTTTACTTAACAAAAAATATATAAAATTATCTTAGCGAACAACTTGTCGCAATACCCCACATAAAAAAAATCAATTTTTGTTTATTATCAGAGTTGGCTATAATGATCCTCACACTATCGATCCTCCCATTTAATTAAAGTGTTTTTAAAAAAAAAATCAAATTACTTAAAATTCATTATTTACTAGGTAAGACATTTTTTTACTTAAACTAATTTTGTGAGTTGTATTAATTAGTGAACATGAATTATAAAATTTATAAAAATATTATTTAAAATTTAAGAAAAGTATTTAAAATTTTAATTTATTTTAATTTTTGAAAAACCAAACTAATGACACTAATTTTCAGTTTGGTAGGTTAGGCCTCTCCTCTACTAAGGCCCAAGGAAAGGACCCTCCAAGTGCTTGCATTTAAAATATGTCCAATTTATTTCCTTTAAGGACCTTTACTTTAGTATTATATTATATTCTCATGTTGTTTAACATTAAACTTGTTGTTTTTATTTTTTATTTTAAAACTAGTAAAAATTCAATGAGAAATTATTTTTCCTTTTAACTTTGGTCACTTGAATGATTTTAATTGTCTGTTATTTTTGTAATTTATTTTATCAAAAATTTAAAAAACTGACCACTTTTTTTTTATATATATTGGGACCTTCTATTACATTTTATTTCTCTTTAATTTTTTCATTTATTATTTATTATATATTATAATATTAAAATATTTTAACTTAATTTTATAAAATTTAAATTTTAACTATGAGAGAACATTTTAATCAATTAAAAATTCAAATAAGTTATTTTTTTACTAAATAAAAATTACAAATAACCCACCATCAAACAAGCTTATAAGAAGAAACAGTGGTCTTTATATTTTGGAATTGTATCTCAATTTTATAATAAAATATTAAGGGCTTGTTTGATTTAGCGTTTATAAGCCGCGTATAGGCGTTTACGTAATAAGTTGCTACAGTAACTTTGCGTAATAAGCTCACGCAAAAAATTACAATCAAATACATTTTTGCGTTTGAACTCAATTTTCTATCTACCTCCCTACTCAGCTTTTGAGATTACAATTTTACCGTATAAAATTATAATCTCAGCGTTTTTCTCTCTCATCATTTTTAAATATTTTTTTATTCACTCTCTAATCTATTTTATTTATTTCTAATCATTTTATTCATTCTGTCTCATCTATTTAATCTATTTCTAATCATATTATTCATTCTCTCATCTATTACATATATTTATAATATTTTTATATATAATTATTATAATAAAAAACATACATTCAAATATGTTTTTATTTATTATTTATAATATATGTATTTTAATATATAAAATAATTAAACAAAATATGAAATATAAATATACTTTGATATTTTTTTATTTATAATTATAGTTTTAAAAATCAAATTAGTCTTAATTAACTATCTATCTAAAATACTGATTACAATTGAGTGATTACAATTGAGATGAATTCCAAAATGAACGATAATACTAAGAGTGTGAAAAAGTACAAAAATAATTTGACAATTGAAAAATTGCGTCACATAGGGGAGTTTGAAAATATGAAAAAGATATATTATTAAATACTTTTATATATATATCTATATATTTTTTATATCATATTTATATTAAATATATTTAAAATTATATATTTATAAAAATTAATATATTAATATCATTTATTTTAAAATATATTATTTTTTAATTTAAGTAATTTATTAATAATTAAAATTATATATTAACAAAAGTTTATAAAAAAATAATATATTAATTTAATTTATTTCAAATATATATTATTTTTTAATTTAAATTATTTATTAATATTTAAAATTAAATTAATAAATATACATAACATTATATTTATATATAATATTAATTATTAAATAATATATTATAAATATTAAAAATAAATATGTTGAGTGTATAAGCTGTATCAAACATACTCAAGCTTAACGATTAAATAAGGTAAGATCGTATTAAACGTATATGAGAATAAACTGGATAAGCTAGCGTCAATAAGCCTGTAAATAAACCCTAAATTTGTAGTTGGACTCAATTTTAATGAGAAAAAAAAGTAATATTTATTTTTATATAGGCTCAAAGTTTTATAGTATTTATAGTTTGGGCCTCTCAGAATAGCCATGAAAGCCCAAAGATGACCAGAAAACGAAGCATGAATATACAAGAAATGTTTTGGGGAAAATGAAGATTTAAGAGAAAAATAATTATTCAAGACAAAGGTTTTATTAAATTTAATTTATATAATCTCTATCACATTATTAAGTATATAACTCTAAATAATAATGTTTTTCATCTAATAATAACAATACAGATTGAAATATCGGCCCAATAAAAATCAATTTCTGAAACTATCTTTCTATTATAACTATTAAGTTAGTCAAAAATCGTCATTAGGCTTTTTATTAGGAGTTTTTTTTTTAAAATATTACAAACATTAAAAAATAGCTATAATTGTCACAATTTTATTGAACTCCTTTATTGAATACCCAAAATATTTTAATAATTATTTTTTATTTTTGTTTCCGTAATTAAGTTTTTATTCTTTCTGATTAAAAAAACAAGTTGAATGAAGTGAACAATACAAAAAACAAGAAAATATATAAATTTCTTCAACAATTACATTTAAATTTATAAAAATCTAGAATTAACGCATTAAATTAATTTGTATTTAATTCAACTATTTATGTAAAAACCCGTCAATAGTTGTTGAATTCTTCCTCGAAACATTTTCTGTAACTCTATGGAACTTCCTCTTAACAACTTCGAGTCGTGCATTATGGTTGAACATCGTCATGGATTTCTGTGTAAAAAAAACCCAAATTAAAAGAAAATTTTTGTTTCATTCTTGATCAAGTGAATAATTTGTTAGTTAAGTGTTCTTACCAATTTAATTTCGGCATTTTACTTATCAACACAAAAAGTAAACCAACTCAAAATATGTATAAGGAACCGATTGCGTCGTACAAGAAAAAAAAAGAATAGTATTTTCTCTCTCGTTCGATCGGAACTTGTTCTTTACGAATATTTTTGAGACGGTTTTCCTCTCGTACTGACCTAGTTCTTATTGAATTATCCATATCAAATGTAATATCTACACAAAACCCAAATGAAAAATATAAATATTTTAGTTTGAATAACTAAAAATTGATAAAATAAAATTAAAAATAAAGTTACACTCACTTCCATTTTAGCATCTCTTCCAAGAAATTCACTTCAAAAGTAAAAAAATAAATGAAATGATCAATGAGACCCGACAAACAATGAGATGATCGTTAAGGATAAAGAAGTTGATTCGAGTGAGAGGAAACATGATCCTCAATCTTTGTCGAAAATGTTGGAGGGTGGTAATGGCAGCGAGGAAAATAGATAATCCTAAAATTGGGAAAATTCCTCCACCTTCACAATGGAATGGAAGGATTATAGATAAAAAAACTCGTTAGTCTCTAATTTACTTTATTTACGCAACTACTAAAATAAATAAAATAAAAAACTGCATATCTCATACATTGGACAGCTCCACGACCATAGTATCAATATAGTCACAAAGGCAAAATCATCAACAACTTATACCTGCAATCCACATTTGACAAAATTACCAAAGATTTCAAGAATAATCATTGACATTAACAAAAATAATGTATCATTTCTTATAATCAAGGAATACATCATACCTTGTAACCGTCCAAGATCGTTGAATCTGTTAGCATTGGATATTTCGTCGTTTTATTTACAGATTTAACTACCATTCCTCTCTGGTTCGGGACAAAGAGAGTATTAGTTATATATATATAAACACTATAGTCCAAGTTAGAGCAAATATTTCATTTTGAAACTAGAAATACCATCAGAATATCAACAAATAGAGTCATCCATTGAGGTTTCATTGCAGACTGTAAACAAATCCAATTAGAGATGAAATCAAATCTATGTAATTTATAATTAAGATAATAACATTATTAGATTAAGAACTTACAAGTAATTTCATATTCGATTCAAATTGAAAGCACCTAGATTGAAGTAGAGTAATTATAACGAGCGGTTGTACCAGCATCTCCATCTTGATCACAAAAGAAATAACTAATAAGTTAAATGATTCATCTAACTTTGTTTGAAGAAGATTATTCAGATTAATTCAACCTCTAAGACAATTTTTTCATAAAACATTCATTCAAAATATAATAATTAAAATCTTATCTTAATAATAACATCAATGTAATACTCTTTTTTATGTGTAGTTTCTTCTTAGTTAACTTGTCACAATGTTGTTCTTAATTTAAGTTGCAATCGTTTATTATACATTCATGTTACCCATTATAAAAAATATTGTAATAATGAATCTCGTTAACAAAAATTTGTAAGACAAAAGCTTGAGATAATAAAAATTGAACCAATAATTTTACGAAAAATTAAAATCACTTAAAATTAAGTAATTTGATAAGATATAGTTTCAGAGATACGGATCCAAAGTCGTGTTTTTGTACAGATCTAACAAATAGTCCATTTACATTTTTTATCAAATCAAAATTAAAAAATATGTATACATCGAATTGAAGTTTTAATCAGAATGACCTCGGTAACTTCCAGAAAGAGTAACGCGAGATAAATCAGAACGAAAGAAATGAAATATGTTTTAGAAAATATAGATTTACAAATATAAAGTTACCTAGATATGTGATAGCATAAATATATAAAACAAGATTGAGATCGAATATTTTGCTAAAGCTCTTGATGATCTAAACCTACACGGTTGAGATAGATCGAGTTTATAGCCCTACTAATAACAAACAAAAACAAAGATAGAGAACTCTCGACTCAGAGAGGCAGCGCTAAACTAGGGTACGATGAGAGAAAGGAAGCGCCTCTCTAATATAAAGAGGCGCCGCGCACATCTAGGGTATGATTTAGAAATGTGAAGGGATGAATGCTATTTATAGAACCCTAATTGAAGTTAAGGCCTTGTTTGTTTATAGAATTAATTTAATTAACTAGTTTTATATATTGGTTTGTAATTACTATATTCAATAAGTTTAGAGTGGAGTTAAATATCATATTACAACTTTTATAGACCAAAGTTATCAACAAACTTACTTTCTAATATTTTCTATCTCAAAATATTATATTTTTACCCTTTTTTTAATACTATTTTCATTTCATTTTCATATTTTATTTGTTTAACTTTTAAAAAAAAAAATCTCTTTGACCTTAGTTTATATTTAACCCCCAACTTCAATTAAGAATTAAATTAACCCAAAAATATTGTTTTTTTTATTGATTTTGGTCTTGACTTTCAATTTGGAATTATATTAACTTACAATCATTGTTTTTAATTGATTATGATCTTAAATTTCTTTTTCTTTTATTTTTGAATAATGATGTATCAGGTCCAGATCAAGTCCACCTTCTAAAAATTAAGTTATTTAGTTAAATTTATTAAATATTTTAATATAAAAGTGTGTATTATGCTGGTTTAAAAAAATATTATTTTGTTACAGATTAAAATCTCACCAATAACAAATTTTTAAACAATTTAAAAAAAAAAATCAAATTAGAACAGACAAATTATTTTCAAGTAAAAATAAAATAATCTCAAATAACTAAAATTATTTTACTTTATAATTGCAACAAAAAAATAATCTACATCACGATTATTTCTTCATTTCTTTGAAACTTTGTTTAGGAATCACAATTATTTCTTCATTTTTTTGAAACTTTGTTTAAAAATATTAATAAAACGACAGTTTAACTCCTAACATATCTCTATTTTAAATAAAATAACATATTAAAAAAAGTTTTTTTTCCTTAAAAAAACATGTTAACTAGTGGTGATCGAATTATCTTATTTAAATCTTAGTAACAAAACATTATTAATCTTATTTAAATTTGTATAAATAATTTTGATAAAGATAAAACAAGTAACTCTTTTTTTCATGATAAAAGTAATTTATTGTAAGAAAAAAAATACAATGTAACAAATAGGAAAACGCTGAAATCACTAACAAGCAACTGACCAAAAATCATCTACATATTTTTATACAGTTTATATTGTTATGTATTTTATTTTATTTTTGAATCGGGTTTATTCTTGGAAGTGGTTATCATAATCCCCGGTCACGATCCTAGTTTAGTTAGAGTGTTTTTAACGAGAATAAAACCTAAAATGAAGTGTAATATTTTTTCACTTAAGTTACATTGGTGAGTCAATTTATTTTTTATTTTTTTTTAAACCACAACTAATGACACTCATTTTCAGTTTGGTAGGTTAGGCTCCTATATTTCCCAAACACTCAAAAATTTCCAAAGAAAAGGCCCAAGGAGAGGACCCTCCATGTGCTTGCATTTAAAATCTGTCCAATTTCTTTCTTTTAAGGACCTTACTTTAGTATTATATTATATTCACATGTTTAATATTTATTAAAAAAATTACAACAATAATAATCTTCCATTAATAAGAATTAAAAAAAGAGAGTTCATGATCATGAATGTAGAATGGCATAAATGAATTCATTAGGTCAAGTTTTATCAGAAGATGAAATTGGGAATTTATTAGATATTGAAAATTAGTGGATGAATCATAATTTATTTTTCATTTTTTTAAAGTATTTATAATGAAAAATGATGAGAGTCATTAATACAACTACACAAAATTAGAGAAAATAAAAAAAAATAAAAGATTTAATAATTTAATATTCCATTTGTATCAACCCAAAATATATTTTATTTAAAAATATATATTTTACTACCCTAAATTTAAAGTAAGTCTAGTAAAAAAAATCATTTGAACTTATTATGGAAAATAAAAATCTATCTGAAGGTTCTAGACATTCTTTTTATCCCTTTTTTTTCCTTACAAATTTCTGTAAAATCTTATGTATTAAATGTAATTTTTTTTAAAAAGTATTAATATTTTTGGCCTTATGCCAAGAAATAGGACGAAGAAAGGACATCACCTCTTCCATGCTTTTTTTTTATTATTTAATTTAATTTAATTTGTATTTTTTCAACACACAAAGACAAAAAGAGTTATAAATTTGAGACTTTAGTGATGGACAAAAGAAATAAGTGCACGCTTTCTTTCTATATGGAACACTTACTTTCAAGACAAAAGAAAGCTCACACGTGATCATGAATCCTATGCACTATTAATTAATTAATTAATGTATTTTCTATCCAAATAATACTCTATTGCAAAAATATATTGAATGGATTTATAAAGATTTTTATTCCACTGTCTTCTCGAGATTTTTTTTAGACCTTAGACGAAAGCACGAAATTAGGACCCTACGCATAAACTTCACTTGTGTTTCACCGTTGATCTTCAATAATCTTCCAATATCTACAAAGATGCAACATAAATTGTCAACGAAAGTGACTTCTTCTAGCATTTTTAGATGCAAAATCATTGATAATTGTATCGTAATCAATATATTCCAAAAAATCTTTTTCAATACATAAAATAGCAAGTTCATTCAATCTATCTTGAAACATCGAAGATCTTAGATAATTTTTCAATAATTTTAACTTAAAAAAATTTCTTTCAGCAGAAGCTATCGTAACAGGCAATGTTAGTAAAATTCGATATACAATAGAGACATTAAGATAGCAATCTATTGACATTACAAAATCAAGAATTTCAGCAGCAGACATATCCAAACTAGGTAAAGCAACTTGTAGTATTTTTAGTTCAGAAAACAAATCACTCAAATTAACATCACACGTACCTTCATAAGAAAATACATTACAAAATGTGCTACACTTTTCTTTCAATTTGCTTTCATTCAATGCCTTCAACTTTCCAGAATTCATAAAGAATCCAAATAAGTCATTAAACTCATTCAATTGTTCAAACCTATGTTTTAGGGATGCAAGAGACATATCAACCAATACTAAAAAATAGTTTATCCTAAAAGATTCTTCTGCCGATTGTTGTTCAACATTAGAAGTATTATCATCAAAATATTTTCTAGGGATCTTCTTAACACGTTTAGTCGAAAAAACAGGATCTATGTCCATTTCACATGCAATATCATTTGTAACAATTAAACCGTCGAAATTATTTTGTTGTCGGTTTCGTTGTGAGTTTCGTTGTCGGTTTCGTTGTCGATGTAGAATACAGAGACTGAGAGAGACAGACAGTAGGGTTTTCAATTTTTTGTTTTGATAGTGTTAGTTTATTTCTCTATTTGGGTTATAGAGCCATGAGCCAAAAAATCTAACATAATAAAAAAAAATAAAGAATAAGAAACTAAAAATCCTTACTAATACCTAGCATATATAAAAAAAAAATGGGCCCCTTTTTGGTCCTAGGCCCTAGGCCATGGCCTAGGCTGCCTACTCCTCCGGGCTGGGCCTAAAGATAGTCCATTGATAAAAGTTGACTTAAGAGACAAAAAATATCACGGGTTCAATTTCATCTTAAAATGTTTTAAGTTGAAGCGAGAAGTAATAAGTTGTAGAGTATCATGCTAGTTTTTCTAAAATAAAAAATAAAGTATAAAAAAAATTTCTTAATAAAAAAATTAAATAACAATTATTTGAGAATTAAATCAATCTATCATAACATAACACATTTTTTTATATTAGAACTTGTATTTTTAAGTGAGACCTTTGACCCGAGTATTGAGTTTACGCCCCCATGTAGAAAAACGTAAAAAACATATTGAATGCCCTAATTTTAGTTAAAAAATTATATTTTTATATAATATTTGAATTCGTAATCAAATTAAAAAAAAATATTTATATCATAAACCACTATACAAACATTTTCATGTTAAAAAAAATAGTAAATTTAACTAAACATTTTTTTTTTATTAAATGGGATACCCTATGGTAAGGGTGACCAGCTTTCATGGAAGAATAGGCACTTAGGCTTTTTTGCTAGATGATTCAAAAGAAAAAGTGGAAGATTGGTTTTCACCTTGTCCCCGACATTGTTCTCCGACGATGTCCCCTTTGCTCAAGAGGCCTTCTTTTTCTTTCTTCAATCGTGGAATCGGCCCTTGGACTAATCGTGCTTACCCTGTAACCGCCCCTAAATGAAAGTTATATGTAAATGGTCTAAATGAATTCATTAATAATTTTAAGTTTTTTTAATATAATAAAGTACAACTCACCCTAACTGCAATTCTTGGATACCTCTCTAATTATCGGGATTTTCTTCAATTACCTTGTTCTATTGTTAAAAAAGAAAAGAAAAAAAACGAATACAATGAACGAACCCACACGTGAAAGATCACATGCTGAGTAGACGAAATTATTTGTTTTTATTAAAAAGTAGACGATATTGAGATATTGACAGCTTTTGATAAAACTAAAATATAAATTAATAAAGTCACAGATCAGATATTATTAAGGTTTATGATCTAATTAATTAATATACACGGACATGTTTCATATTTAATATTCAATTATAATAATCCTTCCACCCAAAAAAATATATTTAAGAACATTATATAATATAAAAGTATAACTAGTTAAATAACAAATAAAATATAATTATATATAAAGTAAACTAATACAATCTCACATTTATAATATCACACTTTCAAATCTTCTATTATAACATAATTAGTATATAATAAAAATCGAATAAAATCTTCATACTTAGCTATATATCCTAGTGGGATATTTAATATATAATTATTTTTATTAATTATATAAAATGTTATTATTTATAAAATCGAATAAAAATAATAGTACCATGGATGGGTGCATATGGAAGATAGTGGAATTATTAATTGTAAATTGTAATAGAAAATGGACCCCGTAAATCTGAAGATTTGTCCACAATCTTTACTTGTCGGATTCTGTTCTGCTAAAAGGGTATTAAATAAATGAAATGGTCACTATCAAATGTATAAACAAATTGTATGTATAATTGTTTTTTTATAACTAAGCTGTTATTTTATTTTAAATTACTCAATATTACCTAATGAATTAACATGTAATCAACTATAATGTCTATTCAAATGAACAATTTCAATAGTATATATTCAATAGAATTTAAGATTGTGTTTATAAGTTCAAACTATAGTTTATTCTTTTAAGAAAGTTAATAAAATTATCGTAGTTATGACCTGTGATTTTTACTGTCAAAATAGATAACTTACTTTATATCGTTGATAAATTATAAATATGAAAAAATCGATAATTTATTTGAAATTTAAAAGTTTATTTTAAAAAATCTTAGTTATATATTATTATTATATATAATTAAGTATAAATTAATTTTAAATAGTAATAAGTAAATGATAATAATGGTAAATTCCTAAAATCTTAAAAAAATATTTTTAAAACTATTAGTTATATATTATTATTATTATTATTATTATTTATATATAGTTAAGTATAAAATTAATAAAATAAATGAGACTAAAAAAAGACATATTTACAAAATCAATTATATTAATTCATTTATTTGAATAAATATATATTTTAAATATATAAATAAACATTTATTTTTTTTCATGAAAAGTTTTATATAAGGTGGGTCTTTAAGATATACTATTTTTTTTTATAACGTATACTTTACCAAAATTTTGGTATAAAAAAATCATATTGATATCTTAGCGAAAATTTGGTATGTTACAAATAACATACTATTCATAATGAATATTGATGGCATACCGAGATTTCGGTATAGTATCAACATTATATCATCTTTACCCAAAAAAAACACATTTATTTAAAAAATTCAATCAATCTAATAGGATTACTTCATTCATTTTAGGAAAAATCAAATATTAGAATTTCTATCTTATAATAAAATATTTATTAGATTCAACATTTTTATAGACTTTTTTTTTAGTGAAATTAAATTAGTTTCACATCAAGTAAATAAAATGGATATGAATTGTATTGATTGATACTAGAGTTTAATTCTTTTTTTATTTGATTT